>NW_009952440.1:2646585-2655231 GCF_000747805.2 Chaetura pelagica | reverse complement strand
ATATCTGTATATAATTGTATATATTTTCTTGTATAATTCATTAGTGTTTTAATTAAAGCTGTGTAGTTTAGTTTTCAATCCAGCCAAGTCTCTCTCTTTTTCTCTCTCTCCTTCCCTACGTGGGTTGGGGGGAGGGGGGATCGAGAGCATTGTTGTTGGACCTGAGTCAAAATGTGACAGCAGCAGACCACCTCAGCTAATAAAGCTGGTGTCAGAAATTTCCTGATAGAGCCCCGACCCACTCAGATTGAGACACCACCGCATCTCTGCTTCCAGCTCCTGGCACTTGGATGTCATCAGTACCCGGACCTGTTTTTCCTCCCTCGCAGAACGGGGAGATTCTGTTCCCTGGAGGACCCAGACACACACACAACCCCCACGTGCATCATTATTCTTCTGAGGCTGGGGCAGGACAGGAGGGCAGGGATGGGGGGCAGCTTTTGCTGCCTATTCTGCCACTGCCCAGACCCCCAAATGTCATCCAGGCTGGCAAAGCCCTGGACGTACCGTTACTGAGGGCTCAGGAACAATCACTGGCAGCTTTAGATGCTCCTTGGGCTTCTTCGGCTTCTCTTTGGACGTTGTCTGGATGGCTGGCAGAAATCTAGAGAGACACAGCAGGATGAGCTGGTGGGAGCCCACTCTGAGCCACTTGATCCCAGATGAGCTCCCAGCCTTCCCCCAGGCTCCAGTACCACCAGGTGGTTTGGCAGGAGCAACATGTGTTCCACAGGACAACAGTGCCCAGGCCTTTGGGCATCAGCTCAGGCACCCCTGCCCAAGGGAAACATCTCACACACACACAGTGGGGGTGTGGTGGCCCAGCACCCTCAGCCACACTGCGCCTTCCTGCCAGAAAACTGCTCGTCTGACCACCAGCCCTCTGAGGGTCCCCACAGACCCTCCTGCCTCTCTCACTCAGTGCACATCAGGAGTGGACTGGCCACTTCATCTGCCCTAAGCTGGGCAGGAGAGGAGCCTTGGCAAGAGGCTGTCCCCACAGCAGGAGCCGAGCAGCTGTTCCCTGCACCAGCCAAGGGGCTGCAGAAGCTGTCCTGCTCACCTTGGCAGCACCATGACCCCATCTCGACTGAGCCGAGCAAAATCGGTTTTGCCTGGGAAGGCCACAGTTCTTCTCATCTTGGAGTCCTGCAGGGGACACAGCCGTGTCAGCAGGAGCCCAGCACACGTGCTGGTTGCTCAGCTGGCAGAACTTCTCACTGCTCAGAGGCACAAAGGCTGCCTCTCAGGAAGCCTGGCACCACCTTCCCTCTTGCTGTCATTTCCCTTCCCTTGAAAGGCCTGAGGTGCTACCAGACTTGGCCCATCCAGAGCCTGCCCAGGCTAGGCAGTGAGGCAGGTGATGGCAGCGAAGAGAAAGCAGCTGGAGACAGCTTGGGCAGCATTGCCACTGAGCCATGAGGAGCAGCCCCAGGGCACTGAGATCTCACCTCCAGAAGAGCTGCTGCCATGTTCCCAGTTGCATCCATCTCCAGCAGGCACTCTTCAAAGAAGGTCATGTGTACTGTTTTTCTTCGCATGGCAAGGATGCCAATGCCCTGGAAGAAGAATTCCACCTCTGTGTTGTCTTTGAGGGCCCCAACAAAGAAAAGCAGGGTCTCGTGTATGCACTGCTCCACAATTTTGGGGCAGAAATGGATGTCTGCAGCAATCTGCTCAAAGTCCAGGGGAACACGTTGGATCTTGTCTAGGAAACAAACACAAGGCAACAGAGTCATTCTCACTACAGCTCAAGGACTTGCAATGGTGCTATTGCAACACCACTTCCAAAAACAGGACCTGAGGGCTGGTGTCTCACACAGGCTCAGCACTCTGCAGGTAGCAAGAGCCTTTGTTGCCATCTCACAGATGTTGGCACCAAGTCAAATGCCAGGGCTGTGCAGGGGAAGCACCGTCTTCTTACCTGCAAGGTTGGTCTTTGCACACTTGAGTTTGTAAAATTTCTTCAGAAACCTGCACAGCTCAAACACAGGTCTCTCAACTGGCAAGACCTTGTCCTCTCCCACCGTGGCAGAAGCTGGAACAACTGCAAATGTCCCAACTCCCAAGTCCACCACCTGAAAAGGCAAGCAAGAAGAGGGAGCACTGTCAGGGCTGCGCAGGGGCAGGAAGGTGCCACAGGACTCGTGTGCCCCAGGGACGGTGCTTTGTGCCCTGCCCGCAGCTCCAGAGGGGCAGGAGGGGCCAGGAGCAGGAGGCAAGGCTCACCCTCTTCTGCAAGAGCTGTCTCCGGATGTGCTTGGATGCACTAGACCAGATTTTGCAGATTTCTGGAAAGCAAAGACATGCCATGCTTTGAGTCAGCCATGCCCAGCAACCCAGCACCCACCTACCCACAGAGGTGACAGTGGAGGGCACTCCAGTTCCCCCTTGCCATGAGCTAGGCTGTTCTTGACCACCTCCAAGAACCCAGCTGTGTGCCCAGGATGGGCCTGGCAAGGAAGTCAGGCACTGGGGGTGCTCTGGGGAAGGGGATCCCACCCTTTGACACAGGTATCGGCCATAGCCCTTGGCTACCAAAGCCCTGAGCCCCAGGGCACCAGCAGAGAGGGCTCCTGTTGCAGCCACAGATCTCATCCCCAAGACCCTGCCCCAGCCCCAGCCTCAGGGTTTCCACAGTTCATCTCCACTTCCTCGTGGCTCTGATATCACTCCTTTCCAGAGCCTTACTGTAGGTGATGAAGCCCTTGAGGGTTTGGAGCTTCTCAAGTACTGCCTCATCTTTGCCCCCTGCTTTTCAGTGGCTTCCAAAGAGGTGCTGGTCCTGCTACAGCAGCCCTCTGCTCCTGTCATCCTGCTGTCTCCTCCTCGACACTTGGCCAAGTGGTGTCTCTGATGCTCTCCCAAAACCTCCCCTCACCTCCTCCTGCCAGCAAAGCAGGTGATGTGTAGCAGAGCTCTGGGGAGAGCAGGGACCTGCCACCTCGCAGCCCCACACAGGTTTTGCCCCAGTGATAGTCATAGGACACTCGTTAGTAGATTCAATAGATACATAACCTAATAAAAATTTACTAAAATAATTAATTTGCTGTACTAAGTTAGCTGAACAGGTTACTTTTAAAACAATATGCTTTGTGAAACTGTCAGTCAATGATGCCAAGCATCCTGCAGGTTGTGATAACATCAAGTCTTCTAAGAACCTGTGGGGCCTACAGACAACCCTCCTGTTGATTCTGATCCCCCTGGACAATCTACCAGCAGGAGACTGGAGACAGGACCAGGAGGAGAGACAGGACAAAGACCACAAAGGACTCGAATCAAACAAAGACCCCCAGGAGACTCTCAAGCATGCATCATTACTAAGATAGCCAGCAGGGCCAGGGCTGCCCCACTGGGCACCTGAGGCTGCCACTGCTGCCTAGGTATCTCAGCTTAGTGCCCCTGGGCTGACCATGGAGGAGCTCTTGGGAGCCAGGAAGGAATGCCAGGAAGGAATGCCTGCCAGTGCTGAAGGGACTCCAGGCATTGAGAAGACCCACAGCTTTGCTTCACCAGCCAACTCTCAGTCACACCAGCTGGGGTTGTTGGCTTTAATGCTGATAGACTTGGGCGGTCCGTGCTGAACGCAGTAAATTACACCTTCCAGATCCTGAATACTACATTCTGAATCCCTTCCGTGATCTCCATCAGCACTTCTATGAGTAAGAGTGTTCCTGGAATAACTCTGCTGCTTCATTCAGCCACTTGCAGCACTCAGGAGTGTGTCTCAGGGTTAATTTTCAGTGTTCGTTTCACTTTATGACAGAAAAAAACATAATACACCTTGAAGGAATTTATGTGTTTGCTTGCTTTTTCACTATTTTTTAAATATTTTTTTAAAGAAATTAACAAATCAAATACAGCTTTTTCTCATTAACTTCCTAAAGCAAAAACCCCAAGCCCCTCAGGTGGGTTAACTGGTGTGCACACAGCTGTTCCAGCTGCCAAAGAGCCTGGAACAACAGGCAGCCTGAGAACTGCTCCGTGCAGCCCGGCTGGTGCCACTTCCCAGCAACCAGAGGCAAAGCAAGGAGCAAAGAAGCCACACCAGCCTGGCCCCATTGCACACGCTGCTGCCGGTGCACTTTTACCTTCCCGAGCACAGCTCCCCTCCTCGTGCTGCAGCTCCCTGGCCAAAATAAGGGATTTTTTTTTACTCGCAAGGCCGTCTCTTCTTTGCTAAATGAAAACACCAAGGCGGGGAAGCCACCCCCTTTTTGCTGTGCCTCTGCAGGATCCGGCTCCATCGGGTGCCGGGAGCAGCCGGGGCCCCTCTCTGAGCCGGCCCTGCCTCAAGGGACCCTCACCCACCCCCTCCTGCCACCATGGGGACTGGAGTTGTACGTATTTGTGTATAACCTCATCCTATTGCTCCTCACCCCACGTCAGCGCCTTTTCCCGTTCGCAACATTTACGTCCCTCCTCCTTATCCCCCTTGAGCTGTCACTGGAGCTCCTGGACACTGGAGTGTCACCTATCACTGGAGCAGCAGGCAGGGCAGGCCAGGGCACGGTGTCCTGCTTTGGCTGGGGTGCTGCCCTGCCCCTCCAGCCCCCCCGTACCCGCAGCCTTGCCCTGAGCGCATCCCGGGGCTGCCCACGGAGTTGTGGCTCCTAAGCCCGGTCGTTCCTGCATCCGCAGGAGCTGGAGGATTGGGAAGCTGCAGGCTTCCCAAGCTGCGTCCTGGGAAGCCTGGGCTCCTCCAGCAGTCAGAGCTGCCCAGAGCTTTTTCCTGGCCTTGGCACGAGACGTTGACACAGCCCAGATTTAATAACCCAGGGAGGTTAGAACTGGACCCCCTTTGCTTTCCAAACTCCTGCTGCAATAGAGGAGCCAGGGGAGGCTGGATCCAGCCCTGTGCATGTCACAGCTCAGACTGGGCAGTCCAGGGAGGTTAGGACTGAACCCCCTTGCTTTCTAAGCTTCCTTCAGAGAGGAGCCAGGTGAGGCTGGACTCAAAACCCTTCTCTCAGACCTGGTCTTTTCCCAGAGAGTAAATGTGTGACAGTCCAAGACACAGCTCGACAATCCAGTACCCCTTGATCAGATGAAGGTGCAGCGACACACAAGGGCTGTTTATAACAAATAACACGTTTATTACACTAGCAGGAGTTAATGCTGAACAGCCTAAACAAAACCACCCACATATATGTATTAAGGAAAAGGGGATGAGAAGAAAAAAGGTGAAAGGAAGTGGGGTGCGGGGAGAAAGAGAGAAAAGCAGAGAGATAGAGGAGAGGAAAATCACCAGTCCTGGGTCGGTCTCAATGCTCAGTGTAGATGAAACTCCCCAAACCCACAACTGAAGCCCCCTATTTTACAGGCCTAGAGTCTTGATTTCACAGTGATCACACAAGGTGTGATTGAGCCTTACATGTGTGAGCAGCTGGAGTGGACCTGCCCCCTCCGCCTCTCCATCTTTGTCGGCTATCTCAGTTGTTGTCTCTTCTCTGCAGGCCTATGCAGGCCATTCCTGCAGTCCCCCTCCTCCCAGGCAGGCCTTTTGGGATGCATATGAGCTGCAATGGGGTTTCCATACCATTTCCCAAAGTAGGTCTGGAGGGCTGGTCCCTCACAGACAGACACTTGCTCTTCCCTCATTCCTCCCTTCTCCTTTGCCAGCAGGACACCTGCCAGCAGCCCCTTGGAACTGCCCCTGCCAGCTGCATACTCCTCCCAGATACATCCCCCAGGCCCAGTTTGGATGGAGGTGAATTTTTTGACAGCCCACAATACAACGACCTTACAACCTGTGAGGTTATAAAGAAGGTGCTGGGTGCAAGGGGGATCGCTCCTCCACAAACCTGCACACCCTAGGGCTGTTGGCAAGCTCATGATATGCCACAAAGTCATACATATTCATCCATGCTGTTGCGTATACATTCGGAGTCTGAGAACAGGGAGGGGTTATTACATTAGTTCCCGGAAATCATGATCATGGTTGCCACCCCGAACTCCCTTCTGGGGTCTGCACAACGTCCCTGCTTTCTCAGCAAGTTTCTGTTTAAAAACCCTCTCATGCAATGCCCTCACCCTTCAACTCTTACCTAAGCTAAACAATGCCATCCTGTTTGCTCCTTACGTGCTAGTCCCCTTTACCACTAGGGAGAACTGCTAGGATTTCGTGACCCTTCAGCTCCTACCAGGATGATCCTAAAGGTCTTTTCCAACCTAAACGCCAGAACAAACCTCCAGCAGCCTGTGCCATGATGACCAGCATCGGGGGACAGGACAGGGGAGCCCAGGGGGTTTCAGCAGGGCTTGGGGGGACCAGCTTTGGGGTGAGGGCTGTGAAAAACCTTTGTGGCGCCAATGAACAGGCCCAAACATCCTTCGGCAAAGTGCAGTTTATTTACACTCTTGCAAGAATGGGTGACCTAAACAAGCAGGCACACCCATAGTAAGGTGAATAACGGTTTATATTCCCTATTCCAAAGCAAAGTTCCCTCCCCTGTTTCCCCACTGGCTGGGTACTCCAGGGTTTACAGCCTATCCAACACTTCTAATTATCCTGTAAGTTTTCTGACCCTGTTTACACATTCCATTCTAGCAGGTTACTTTTTACCTTTTAAGGTATAATTTTGACCTTTCTTGCCCCCTTGGCTGTCTTGCCAATTACTAAAATGATCTGTACCTACTGGTGTCATCCTGCCCCGAGGAGCAAGCTAAAAGTGGCTTTGTTGGGTCTCATCTTGGCCATAAATCCTGCTCCATGCTTGGATCCCCCAGATGGAGCCCAGTAAGTCCCTCAGTTTCTTGGACCGTAAACCCCTCCAGGTGTCATTGGAATGTGCAGATATTTCACTTCTCTTAAACGAACTATTATATTCCTAACACTAGGGTATATATATCAAAAACCCCAACACTCTGCTTCTAACACTAAGATGCGAAAACAACACTACATTTCATTTCTAACAGGGCCGTGGGCAGTGGGACAGGGGCTGAATCCAGGACATGTCCCTGCTGACGTTCCCTGGGTTCCCTGCCCACCGGCATGGGGGTGGCTGAGCCTCAGAACGCCTCAGACCACCAGTTCCCTCTTCCCCTCCTTGCAGGTCCCTCGCAGAGCTGAGCAGCTCCAGTGCTGCCATGTCCGCACTGGGGCAGGGGAAGGGCAGCTCCATGGGAAAGGAGAAGAACTTGGCCTGCCCTAGCTGTGCCAGCGAGCTGAACACCAAGATATGGAGAAGGAAGATCAAGGACCTCCAGGTCTGTTCCAGGCTCTTTATGACTCCCCTTTCTCAGCTGGTGCTCTAGGCCTGGGGTGGGTTTTTCCTCTCCCACATGTCCCAGCATCACTGCCCACACAGATGGGATTAGGGGAATGCAAAGGGGTACCCAAAAGGAGAACTCCCAAGAGACAGGAGGGTGTGTTCTGAGAGCCAAAAGTGTCTCAGTTCTGCTGCTGTGTAGGCAGCAAAAATACTGCAATCTCCATCTGGGCCAAGAGCTCCCTTGGCCACATGTGGGGCTGGCTGCAGTGAGAAGTGCTGCCTGTGGTGGGGTCATCACCTGCCCTCCTGGCCAGGGACAGTGGTCCCCAGAGGGATCAAGTGGGATGTCCCTGCTGCCAGGGCAGAGGCGTGATCCCCAGCCTCTCTTAGGTGCGTCTAGTGGGCATTCAGCCAGAATTGTGTTTACCCAGGACAAAATTGTGGCCTTCAGGAAAGACCAGGAGAATGCAAAGAGCAGCAGCCTTCATGTCCTGCAGGAGCTGAAGCTGTGGAGGCTGGGGTTTCCCTCGGCAAGGGCAGCAGACCCCTGTCCAGCCTGGCATGTGTCCTGAGGAGTCTGGTCCTGTCAAAGTTGCTCTGGCCAAGGGCTGGAGAGGGGTGGGCAGAACAGGGCCCTGCATTGGGTCCAGCAGCCAGTCCCGTCTCCCAGGCTGTGGTGAGAAGGTGACTGCAGGGCTCCTGCCAGCCCTGGTCCTCCAGCACCTGGGGCCTTGTCTGTGGCATGGGAAGCTTAGAGAATCATAGAATCATCAGGGTTGGAAAGGACCTTCAAGATCACCAAGTCCAACTGTCCACTCGTCTCTCTTGGGAGACCTGATCTGCCATTAAACCACCAAGGTTGTACTCTCTCATGATACCATATATCCATGTTTCTACTAATTCCATTCTTTATTATAGTTTCTTTCCCTTGTACATAGGTCTATCTTACTCATCCAGAATTTCCACTAACCCTTGTTCAGAGCAGGGGATCACGTTTGCCAACTCCCCGGTTCCCAAGCTTCAAAGCTCCTTGTGAGAGGGCCCCCAGCAGACAGCAGACCCTGTGGGGTGGTCCAGCTCTTTGGCAGATCACAACCCCCAAGAGAGTTTCAGCATCTTTCCTCTTGAAAGATTTGGGTGATGCCTTTTACAGACAGCTGAAGGTAGCCTTACCATCACAGTCCTTAGCTCCCATGAGACACTTCAGCAATCCTGGTATTTGCTGGACAGGCTGGCAGCACCAGTCCCTCCAGCCCATTTTCTGGGCAAGCCCTTGGACTGAGGGCTGCTGGTCTGCTCCTGTCCCCTTGGCCACAGAGAAAGGCAATGCAGGAGGCAATGGTCACTGCAGTTTGCACAAGCACTAGCAGCCTTTATTTGGCATCTTTCCCTTTGATGGGATTGCCCTGCCACCTGTTGCTGACAGCTCTCC
>NW_009952440.1:2646086-2646453 GCF_000747805.2 Chaetura pelagica | reverse complement strand
CCGAGCCCCCAGCTGGAAATTTCCCTCTGCAGGACCCCCGCCGATGCCCTGGAAGAGGACTCTGGAGCTCCAGAGGGGCAGGAGGGGTCAGGAGCAGGAGGCAAGGCTCACCCTCTTCTGCAAGAGCTGCTTCGGATGTGCTTGGATGCACCAGACCAGACTCTGCAGATTTCTGGAAAGCAAAGGAAAGACACGCCAAGGCACTAGCAGCCTCTACTGGGCACCTTGCCCTTTGATGGGGCTCTCCTTGCCCTGGCTCCCATTGCTGGCAGCTCTCTTGCTGAAGAGGGTGGCTGCTGTGATGGACAAGAGCCCTTCCATTGGACTCTTGCAGGGCTGCCCGTGGCTTCTTGGCAGGTTCTGCGGC
>NW_009952440.1:2642673-2643804 GCF_000747805.2 Chaetura pelagica | reverse complement strand
GTGTGGCATTCAGAATTTACAATGTTTGTCTCGAACAATCCAAGAGATATGAACTCTGACACTCAAGATATCTGTTGTGTGTCTTGTGGCATCTGAGAAACAACAAATGTTGTTGGACTAAAGAGATCTACAGCTGGCTTTGAGAGCAGGATACTCCCCTGCAATAAATTAAACCTGTGGTGCCAGTCGTCTCATCCTCCCCTTCGTTATGCAAAGACCCCAGCAATTATCCAAACAAAGACTATCTGTAGGACTTAACCTGGTGCCATACCTACCCCCCTTGTTAAGAGCACAGAGAAGATAGGAGTTTTTCCTTACTCCGGAAAGAAAAGTGGGGGGGCAGTGGGCAAGAACTGTATAAAAAAGTCTGGGACTCTATGGGTGCATTTGAAATACTTTCCCACCAGGAACCACTTCCCCACCGATGACATCGCTGCACCGTGGGTGGTAACTATGCTCTCTTGCTTGCTGTCCTCTGTCTCTCTGCTTTCTCCCCTCTTTTCTGTCTCTGTTTTCCTGCCTGTCCTATCCGCTCTAGGGACCTTTGCTTTGTTACTCTAATAAAAGTTTGTTGTGTATGTGACATCTGACCTCGTTTGCGTCTTAATTTCACCAGTTGGGATCACCTTTATGAAAAATTGCCACGTATCCGAATACCGGATCGTGACACCCTATCTCGACTGAGCCGAGCAAAATCGGTTTTGCCTGGGAAGGCCACAGTTCTTCTCATGTTGGAGTCCTGGGACAACTGCAAATGTCCCAACTCCCAAGTCCACCACCTGAAAAGGCAAGCAAGAAGAGGGAGCACTGTCAGGGCTGCGCAGGGGCAGGAAGGTGCCACAGGACTCGTGTGCCCCAGGGACGGTGCTTTGTGCCCTGCCCGCAGCTCCAGAGGGGCAGGAGGGGCCAGGAGCAGGAGGCAAGGCTCACCCTCTTCTGCAAGAGCTGTCTCCGGATGTGCTTGGATGCACTAGACCAGATTTTGCAGATTTCTGGAAAGCAAAGACATGCCATGCTTTGAGTCAGCCATGCCCAGCAACCCAGCACCCACCTACCCACAGAGGTGACAGTGGAGGGCACTCCAGTTCCCCCTTGCCATGAGCTAGGCTGTTCTTGACCACCTCCAAGAAC
>NW_009952440.1:2641105-2642458 GCF_000747805.2 Chaetura pelagica | reverse complement strand
CATTCCTGCCTGGGGTCCTACCATTGGTGGTGAGCTCCTTGAGGGTTTGGAGCTTCTCAGGATCCAAGGGTTGAAGGAGCAAGTACTGCCTCATCTTTGCCCCCTGCTTTTCAGTGGCTTCCAAAGAGGTGCTGGTCCTGCTACAAAATCCCTCTGCTCCTCTCCTCCTACTTTCTCCTTCTGCTATTTGCCCAAGCAGCGTCTCTTACGCTCTCCCAAGGCCTCCACTCGCCTCCTCCTGGCAGCAAGGCCACTCCTCTGGAGCACAGCACTGGCAAGAGCACTCCCTGGGTTGCCCTGGTCTTGCCAAGTGTGGCCTCAGGCACAGTGGGGAGAGAGATGTCCCTGTGGCACGGGTGCCTCACAGTGACTGCGCACTGTGACATCACAGTGGGCTGCATCAAAGGGGAATCCTCCCACACACAATCACCCTCCTGGAAGGAATAGGGTAACAATGAGCCCTCACAGGATGGAAGGGAAGAGCAGCAGCATGCAAAAAGATGGAATGCCAGCCTGCTGGGTCCCGCTGGATCCAGCCTGTCTGCATCCAAAAGAACCCGCACCTTCCAAGCAGTCAGCTTGGTGGTATCTGCAAGATTGCTGAGGGTGCACTCAGTCCCTCCAGCTGTTACACCACTTGGATTGTTGGCTTTCATGCTGAGAAAGTTGGGTTGTCTGTGCAGAAGGCAATAAACCAAATCTACCAGATTCTGATTTCCTTCAGTGATCTCCATCAGCACTTTTGTGGTTAAGTGTTCCTGGAATGGAACTGCTCCATTTGTCAGCCATATGCTGCCACCTGCAGCAGGCAGTACCACGTATCAGGATTAATTTTCAGTGTTCAATTCACTTTGTCACTACAGATACCTTTTGAAGGGATTTGTGTGCATCTGCTGGCTTCCAGCCTCCCGTAAAAGCCTGGGTTTCCGACTCTGGATGCTCACATGTCTCATCCTAAGGTAGTACTTGTACGTAATATGGTCCCAGTTTACCTCTCAACCCTTTCATGGTAAAAGGAAGGAAAAGAGAAGATCATGTGGTAACCAGAGCAGTGAGGCTCACAGTGCTGAAGATGTTTATGGGACTGTTCTCTGCAGGGTTTGCAGAGTATCCACTCGGGCAAAAACCATTGCCAGGAGGACAGTGGCAACCCAGAGGTCCCTCTCAAGAAGCACGGCTGTCCAGGTCTCTGGCTGCACAGAATGTCTCAGCCTGGCAGTTGTATCAGAGGAGAGCAGAGAGAACACCTGGGTACGCTGTGACCAGGTGAATGATTTACTCAGCCCAGTGGCTGAGCTGAAAGAGGAGGTGGAAAGATTACGGAGTATCTGGGATTGTGAAAGAGAAATAGAT
>NW_009952440.1:2621797-2640952 GCF_000747805.2 Chaetura pelagica | reverse complement strand
CTGGATCAGGAAAACCAGGTAACTGAGGTTACTGACCAAGGTCCGTCCAGGGAGTTGCTGAGGCAGCCTGCCCCATGCATCAGGGCTGCCTCTGCTAAGAACAAGAGGAAGGTCATTGTTGTGGGAGATTCTCTTTTGAGGGGAACTGAGGGCCCCATATGCCCAGACCCAACGCTCAGGGAGCTCTGCTGCCTCCCTGGGCCCAGGTTAGCGATGTTACCGGGAAACTCCCAGGCCTGGTGCCCTCTGGTCACTCCCCACTACTGCTCATGCAGGTGGGCACTGATGAGGTTGCCAAGCCAAGTCCCAGGGTGATGTAAAGGGATTTCAGAGGACTAGGCCGAGTGCTTGTGGGATCAGGAGCACAGGTGGGCTTTTCCTCAGTTCCTTCAGTGGCAGGAAAAGCTGAAAGGACTAGGAAAACACAACTGATTAATGTATGGCTTAGAGGCTGGTGCCATTGGATGAACTTTGGATTTTTTTATCATGGAGATGTTTGCAGGGCACCAGGGCTGCTGGCATAGAGCTATCAACAAGGGGGAAAAGGGTTCTTGGCCAGGAGTTAGTGGGGCTCATTGAGAGAGAGCTTTAAACTAGGCTTGAAGGGGGCAGAGGCTAAAACCCCTGGAAATGAGCCTGTGGGCAACAAGAGAACAAGAGTTACCAAGGCTCATCCAAAGAACTTTAAACCAGATTTGAAGGGGGGTGGGGATACCACTGGGCTTGCTAGAGAGGTGCCTGTGGGTTATGGCTCAGCGCTTGAGTGGAAGCATGCTAGTATTTATCCCACTATGAAGTGCTTCTACACTAAGGCACACAGCGTGGGGAATAAACAGGAAGAACTAGAGATCTGTGTGTGGTCGCACGGCTTTGATATCAGTGCAATCACTGAGACATGGTGGGGTAGCTCAGGTGATTGGAGCATTGTCATGGATGGCTATGCACTGTTCAGGAAAGACAGGTCATCAAAGCCAGGTGGCAGAGTAGCTCTTTATGTGAAGTAGCACCTGAAATGTTCCAAACTCTGGCCAGGGGAGAAGGAAGAACGTGTTGAGAGCTTATGAGTGAGAATTAAGGGGCACGCCAACATGAAGGACACTGTTGTGGGTGTCTGCTATAGGCCACCTGATCAGGGTGAGGAAGCTGATGAGGCTTTTTACAGCTGTAAGTAGCCTCATGGTCACAGACCTTGGTTCTCATGGGGGATTTCAATCACCCAGATATTTGCTGAAATGGCAACACAGCCAGGCATGCACAGGTTCCTGCAGAGTGTCGGTAACAACTTCCTGATGCAGGTGGTTGAGGAACCTATGAGGGGCAGTGTGCTGCCACACCTAGTACTAACAAACAAAGAGGGTCTTGTTGGGGATGTGAAGGTTGGGGGCAAACGTGGCTGTAGTGACCACAAAATGGGGCAGTTTACTATTTTGGGTGGAAGTAGGAGATAAAGGAGCAAGACTACAACTACATTTAACCTCTTCAAAGATGTACTTGCTGGAATACCATGGGTCAAAGCTCTGGAAGGTATGAATGTCCCTGAAAGCTGGGCAACTTTCAACAAGCACTTGCTCCAAGCTTAAAACCAGTGCATCCCAATGAGAAAAAAAAATCAAGTTGAGGAGGTAGGAGACCTGCATAGGCTTCTTCTGGAAAAAAATAAAGAAGGAAATTTACAGAATATGGAAAACAGGTCTGGCCACTCCCAGGCTGTGGAGTCTCCTTCTCTGCAGATATTCCAAACCCACCTGGACACAGGCCTGAGTACTGTGCTCTAGGGGATCCTGTTTCAGTGGGAGAGCTGGACTAGATGATCTCTAGAGGTCCCTTCCAGCTCCAGCAATTCTGTGATTCTGTGAGAAGCTGAATATATACTTGCAGGCCTTTTACAGAACAAACTAATAATTCCAGCTAGTAAACTAACAATGAACTCAGTTTTTAAAAAAATGCTTTGCTAAGAAAAAAACCCCAAATTCAGCAACTCCTTAGAGCTGCAGGGGAGAAGGGGTTAGGTGGCTGGTCCCAGCACTGTACCAGGAGTGCAGTGGGGATGAGAAGGCAGGAACAGCTCAGAAACACAAGGACTAAGGGCAAAGCATGGGCTCAAGGGCAGAGGCAAGCCCTGGAAAGACAAAGCACATGAGTGCTCCTCCATTTTGGTCCCCACGACCCCCCTGGGGGACATGACACAGTGCATCACCCATGGTACTGTCTGAGGTGGGACCATGGAAGTGCCACATGCGCAGGTCACCAGGTCTGCACTGAACACATCTGAATTACCACTAGACACAGGGGGTGCCTTCACAGAATCCTGTTTGGAAAAAACCTTTAAGATCATCAATTCCAACTATTATCCTAACAAGTCCAGAGCTAAACCATATTCCTAAGCTATTACTGTGAACATTGTAATTTACAGTGGTAAGTCTCTATTATAACTTACGATTAACCAGGTGAGTATTGAATACTGCCCTAGTAAGAGCAAGGCCAACAGTAAAGTAGCTGGTGTGAAAATAACTCTGGTGTACGTATTATTATGTGCTGCTACTGTGAAGATATTAAGCAGCATCTTGGAGTTTTGCTGGCCAAGTAAAAATCAGTATTTCATGCTTACACAATTTGTACTAGAGGCCCCCCTTGGAGCACAGGAGGAGTCAGGCAGCGTTTCAGTGATCCACAGCTGCTGGAGGCACAAGTGAAGTGAAGATCACCCTCATCCAAAGCACCCTGGAGAGGAGGAAAGGTGTTCAGGAGCATCAACAGCCAAAAGCATTTTGACTTTGCTGTAAAGAGTGTATCTGCAACAGAATTTAAGAGGAGGGAAATTTCCCTCTTCAAAATGAAGCAACACATGGGAAGACTAGACCTGTCCCTTGAGAGAGGAGAAGTCTGCACTTTTTAATAGCAGTATTAGTTACACTGAAATGATGGATAAGGATGTATTTTCTCTACTAAACTGTGGATGTAAGCAACACAGAAATGCAAACATACATTACACACACGTCACTTAGTTTGTGGGTTTTTTCCTATTCCTGTGGTATCACGAACTAGAGCAACGTGTTCAATTGACCAATTGCAGCTCAGAGACACAGGTATTTAACAGTCTGTTCAGGCAACCACAGCACACCTTTCAGTTACCAAACACAGGATTATTTTTTTCCCCAGCACAGCTGCAATTTAAGGAGAAAAAAAATGCACACTAGACCATGAGCTTTCTGCAAAATACAAAGGATGAGAAGGATTTCTGCTTGATTGTTGTATTTTCCCCTCCACAATTCATGAAAATATCTTTCAAAAAGGAATCCAAAATAATCTGTTGTACAATATATGTTCAACTTACAAACATAAAAATCTGGCTGAGTATAAAACCATTAAGACAGTAGGTTTATTTACACCACCAGTATGAAACATCAAACTTTTTACATTCATTTTGAAGGTTTGAATTTTCATAAAATCTTCAAATTCTGGCAACTTATGAAATGTGCACTCAGGAAACACACTGTACAATTGCAAAGTAAATTAAAATGTGTAAAAAATAAAAATAACTTAAGAGTGAAGCTGTTTATCTACAGTCGCTTTCAAACTAATTTCACCATCATTTATTATTCTCTTTTTATCAATATATGGCTCAGGAGAGGCAGGGAATAGCTTGCATTCAGTATTCAGCTCAGGTCTGATCCTGCAGAGTTACAAGGAAGCTCAGGGGAGGTGTCTGGATGCTGACACAGCATGTTTAGATTTGTCCTGGCCCACCTGAGCAGCTAAAGCAGTGCTGTCATTAGCAAAGACCTGTTAATCCATTCAGGCAAGTCAGTGGTTGACAATTTGTTGCACTCAGTCACTGTCATATTCCTCTATTTTTAGTTCATCTTCCTCCATGATTGCTTGAGATGCAACAGGCTGAGGCTGACTGCAAGGTAGCTCACTTCCACTGCACTGGCTGGAAGAGAGAGGGAATCCATCTGATTCATTCTCACTCGTGCTGGTTTCCTCCACCTGTGCAGCCATCTCCACAGCATGCACATCAGCCTGGTCCCCTTCAGAGAGAGCAAATAAGTCTGGTATCCCAGGGTCTTTGTCAGTAAGTGTTTCAAGCTTTAACCTGTAAAATCATCAATGCAACCAGAAGTTACCACAAAAATCCATCTGCTTTTCCACACAAAAGCTGCAACAGAAGACTGCCTGTGTACCACACAGGTCACCCATCTTCACAGGTGCTCCACAGCCTTCCCACTTTCTGGCAGTAACACCTTCCATCAATCACACTTCTTTTCAGCTGTCCACATTCTCACCAGTCCCCTCAGCATTATGTTTTTACAGCTCTGTGCACATCTTCCAGGTGCAGGTATGAATGCACAGCTTAGATGAAAGCCTGCAGAAGACACAGGAGCTTCTCTGGGGGAAGAACTCAACCAGCAAAACACCAGTCATGTCTGTGCTCTGTCACCTTCCACTGCCTATTTCTGCTTGAAGCTTCTTTCTTACGGTGGCAGGGGCTTTGCTGAGCTTTCTTCACATACATGAACTGCTCACGCTCAACTTACTGACAACAACCCACAGCACATTAGACCCTTTTCCAAGCAAAACTTTAATCCAGGAAGCAATTTGACGTAGAACAGAAAAATATGAGAAGTAGGGGGGGAAAAATAAATCTTCTTACATTTTATAATTTCTTTTACTATTTGGGCTTCCCGTTCTTAGTAGGATCTCTCTTATCAGTATGTTACCAATGTTCCTGTGTCATTTTTCCCACTTGACATGGAAATAATACAAACTTACACTGGCACTGGCAAATGCTCATCCTGGCTCCAACTCCAGCTGACCAAATACCATGCACTCTCCTCAGTGCCAGTTTCCTTAGTGCAGTACCATTCCCACCCCATTAATAAATATAATGAGAAATAAACACAATATTCTGATCTCCATTGGAACAGCTGCACGTTATTTTAAGGACTGCTTAGTAACACAAAATACATTAATTCCAATTAGGATTTCTGAAGGAAATACATGCTTATAAAAACTGACAGTACTCTATCCTTGTTTTCCAAAACAGCAAACAAATTAAAAAGGATTTCCAGATAAATTTAGCCCTCAGATGGCTCAAACTCTAAATGACACAACATCCAACTTAGTAATGCAGATACAAACCGTTTATCAATATTTAAAGGTACAATGCAGACCAAATTAATAGCATAAGGGAGACCAAATTAATAGCATATGGGAATCTATGATTAATCTGTAAAATTACAAACTCTCTTCTTTGCCTAAGAGACAAAATAGCTAAGTCTAATTTCAGCTGTGATCTCGATCCTATATTAGCAACAGACCATCACAATGAAAACTCTTTTTCAATTTCAGAGGTATCAAAGATACAGAAATGTAACTGAGGCTCCACTAATAGAAATGATGGCTGATTCATAAAGCTCACTTGAGTCACATGTCATGCCACATCACCCCACGAGCACTACACAATCTCTGAGCAGAGCACTGTTCTCACAGCTGAATTAAAAAGGGTTTTTTTGAGTATTTAACATCGAAGAGGGATTTCGGTAGCTATAGTTTTATTATAAAATGCATTCTAAGCAAAAAGTTTACTCCAAGTAATCCAATAGGCAAAAATTCTACAAGAACCAGCACTGCTACCTAATTTCAGAGGAAGCATTCACTGAAAACATTTTGTAGCTTGACAGATAAACAGCTGTCTCAAAGGAAATAGGAATAATTCTCTGTAATACTTTTCAACTCCTCTAACTTATATATACTCAACACAGAATGTTCTACTGAACTTCCAGAGTAAGGTTTTATGCCAAGATGAACAGCAGACAAGGGGCACAATACTCTTCACATCGATTCCATTTTCATTCTCTCATCAATGTTTTTGATTTTAAAAAAACGTTTTGTTCTGGTCATGCACTGGAGAAAAATAGGTATGCCTAGGACAGAGCTACTATTTGATACAAAGGAAAACAGAATTAAAGAAGGATTAAAAGCATTTTACTATAGTAAAGCCTTGCTACAAACAACATAATAATAAAGATATTTGAACTGGAAAAAGCTCTTAATGGGCAAAATATGAAATGATCACGCTGCAAGTGAGGAAAAATGTCACATCAGAGATGAGCACTGAAGGTATTTCTCTATGAAAGGGTTGTTTTTTTCAATATATTAAGAAAGAAAGAAAGTTACTTTCTCTAAGAAAAGACAGAAGCCAAGTTTACCTCCCAAAATGTCTTTTCAGTGGCAGCCTTCCAACGTCTTGGATAAAAGCAATCTGAGCTGAGAACAGAGAATCACCAGTATCACACTGGGTAGATCACCATGCACATACAACTCTATTCATACATGTAGTCAAGTATCCCTGTATATATTCACAATACTTTGGTTACCAAAACACTGCACACCAGTAGCATGTTTATAGATTGCCTACACACAAGTAACCCCACAGACATGCACCAACTGTGTATTTATGATGCAGTTATTATTCTACAGCCTATCAAATTAATTCATCATGATGTCAAGGCCTTAGTTAAGATATAAAGCCTTTTTTTAGAAGTCATTAACAATCATAAACAATCCAGATGTCTAAACAGAAATTTTTTTTATTACGTACCCTACAAAGTAATTTTTTCCACATGAGCTGTCCACTATTGGATTACCTCAGATTACACATTTTTTAATGCCCTACAGACTTGACTTTGTTTACTTTATCTGGGAAAGGCTTTTTAAAGCTCTTTAAGTCTGTTGATGCTAAGGGAAAGGCATCAGTAAGCAATTAAGACCTAGATAATACTGCCTACTAGGTTTCCAAAAATCTTCTAACCAAATTCCCTAGTAGATTTAAAAGAAACCCCAAGATTAAGAGAAGACCTTAAAAGAGTAGAGTTTGATAAGTAATGATTAGGAAATGGGGAGAGGGGTATGAGGTAATAGGTAACTCTTGCAATGGAAAAACGTTGCCAGTACAGTTCCTCAGAGATCTGTGCTAGGACCTGGGCTATCCAGTACATTCCTAAACGTAACCCTGTGAAAAAAAGGGGTGAAGAGTGAGATAAGCAAGTTTGCCAACACCCCCCAGTTAGACAAGATAGCAAGGGTTTAGTGGGCAGAGAAAATAACTGTGCAAGGACTTAAGGAGACTGAGTAAGAGGGCAACCTGATGAAATCCATCCAGTAGAAAAAGAGAAGAATTATTTCAAACACACCAACATGAGGACCTCATCTCATACATTTATAAAGTATGAATGCCTCACTTCTGTCAAGGGAGATATTTATTTTAATTATTTCAGTTACTTGAGTTTTAAAAATGCTCTTGATGTTGTTTCAAACCTAACATGACAGCTCTAATTTTGCCTGTGTTACTACAAAAAATATTAGCTATCAGCTATATGCAGATACTGTATATATTCTTTTTACTGAGCCAAAAAGCACAGATAGTATTGACAATTTGGGTTACAAAATTTCCCAGTGTGTTTGAATTCCAAAAGAGTGTCCAGGATCAACAGTTACACTCATCTTACCTTGGTTTCTCATTGGATTTGCCAACATAGCAAGATAAGGCAGTAGCTCTGTCTGAAGACACTCAGGTGGTAAACAGAAGCTTGAAAACAGAGATTTTGCAGCAAGGCAATTTTCTTGATACTGTAAGAGTTGGGGAAAAAAGAAACACAACTAAAAAACCTGGTAAATTGTTATTAATGTAGGTATTCTGTATCTTAAAGACAAACTTTCCTCTTGCCTGCTGGATGACTACATACAAGCTACTGAAAAATGAGACCAGAAAATAAGCTCACGTACACAGACCACAAAAATGGTAAATTCCTTCATGTTTGCATTTTGCTGGGCATTAAAATTTCCAAATATATTTATTCCTTGATTATACAATTTCCCACCCATCCAGGCCAATATTTTTGCCACATACAGTAATAAAAATATTAGCTCAAATATAAAAAATTGCAAAGAACCTTGGTATCTCATGAAGAAGCTACTTCTGATAAGCACATAACATTAATTTGTTAAACTTACATAACAGCTTCATGTGATTTAAACTGCGTAACAAGTTAAACTTACTTTTAGGAATACTTTATAGTATTTTAACACTCATTGTGTCTCCATTAACTGAGGACTAAGACTCTCCCAGCAGTATGACAACCTGGACACAGGAATCAGACTTTGTTGGAGGCCTCCAATTTGTCTTTCCAGTAGAGGAATAATATAACTCTTGAAACAAGTGCTTTTTAGAAGTAGCTTCCATAAAAATAAGATATTTGACAAGCTTAGCACTGGGAGCAAAAGAGGGAAAAACACAAACCAAACAACAACAAAAGAAACCACAAAATACAAGCACCAAGCATTTACCTTTTTATTGATAAAGAACCACTGAGGTTTATGTAAAGGGCGGAACCCCATCCCTCCTTGGTGGTGGGCAAAGGCTCTGGATGTATTTGCATGTATGACCCCTCGGGTAGCCACAGATGCACTGTACTCTTCCATCACAAGCCGTGTCTAAGAGAGAAATTGGGCATCATCTGAACTCCCAAGTGCCTGCACAGGACATCTGAGTTGGTCTAAAGCACACTCTGTAATTGCAGCAACACGACATGGCTGGAATCTGTTTAGGATACTGTGAAACTTATACTCAAAGCAGATGAATGGAAAAGCTTGCTCAATTACTTCAGGGAAAAGGCCCACAGACTCCAACACGTTTTTAGCACAATGTTTGTTCTGCTTCAAAATACTTTGTAGAGTCTTTTACAAACACTAGAACCAATAACAAAATAGTGACATGATTTGGGCAAAAAGTTGGACCTGCAGCTCTTCTATTGTTGATGTACTTCAGCACCCATTAACAATTCACTGCCACCTGCACTTTTAAGTTTGAAGCAAACATATAGAAAGAAGTCTGTAAGTTCCATATTTTTTTAAAGTATGTGTGTATAGAAAAAAAAAGAACCACTTACACTCCAGTTACTACAAAGGACATCAGCAGTGCTCAAATATTCACTGGCTCTCACTACATCATCTATTTCAGAAAAAAAGTCTACGTAGTTCTGGTGAAGATATAAATTAAACACGCTTCCAGACATGTGTGATTTTTCCACAATATCCTATTAGGAAAGAAAAAGAGCAAGTTTTACACAGTGTACAAGGCTACAGAAGTGTTGATACATTTAGATGGTTAGGGAGCTGGCACACATGAACTACAAAGTGGTGCTTATATAGAAGAGGGAGGTCAGCCTGCTCCAGAGGAGGCTAATGGTGGGGATGGAGGGGCAGAGGCCATTGCTGTCTGCAACACTCTTTAATGGGTGGTCACAGAAAAGTGAACTCAGACTCCTCTTGGCAATGCACAGGGAAAGAATGGGAGGTGACAGTCACAAGCTGCAGCAAAGGGAAGTCCACCTTCCACTACAAATCCATCAGTGAGGTGAGAGAATCTCTGTCCCTGAGATACTCAACATTTGACAGATCAAGAGCCTGGGAACATAATCTACCTTTGAAGTTTAGAATCCAGAGGTCCCTTCCAGATTATTCTATAATCTGGACAGACTGAATAGACATATTTTAAGATCAGATTAGTTCTGGGTTTTTTTTCCAAACCAAACTGGAATCAGGCATTTACTGCAGATGTACCTCAGGATGAATGAGCAAGGTGTCTCGACGGTGTTCTGACAAGTGAGCAGGCAGCTGAGGAAATTCTGGTTCTGACACTGCTTCTCCTACAAAGGATTTTAGAGTCTTTAGTCTTTCAGTATCAGTTACATTTCTACACATCACCAAGAAAGCCAGAAGAAACACTGATTTCAGATTAAATATTCAAAATTAGAGCAAAAATTAGATAGGAGCAAGAACAGAGATGTGTAACTGCATGAATAGTTTTTACATTTATTGAGCACCATTTTTAGCAACTGCCAACTCCACCAGCAACTAGACTACACCATTTTCAGTTCCCAGAAAGCTCTTGATGCAGGCATAAGTACTTATACAGTCAGTATTATATAGTCAACAACATCTAATTATTTACCTTACACTTCACGTAACAAATTTTATGTATTTTCACATTCCCTCACCTCACTGTTTTTCCACAGTTGATTTTGGAGCAGATATTGTGAATTACTAATGAAATGTGGGCAACCAAGGAATTACAGACCCTGATTTAGCTGAGTGCCGACAGTAATAGTTTAGGAAGTATGGAATGGTTATGAATTACAGTTTTTAAATGTTAAGAAACAGTAGTGTAACCACACACAGGAAGCAGATGGGCAAATGTACAGAATCTGAGTGTATAAAAAGCAGAACTTTAGTAGTAGTAAGGTGGAAAGTATTTTAGAGAGGTGGAAAGGGAGATGACAGGGTATTAGAGAGAAGTAGAAGAGACTTTCAGGTCAGAAAGGAGAAAGGACATACGTGTGTTAAAGAGAAATAAAGATTTAAGAAGTAAGGAGGAATAGACAGCAGAAAGACAAACACATACGACACATATAAGGAAGGCAGTAGCTACAAGGCTGCAGGGCTGTTCTGTAACCTTTACGACAGAGAAGGAGAGAACGCAACAGTACAAGAACCTATAACCCCACACAAAAGCAAAACTTGCTTTTGTACAAGCAACAAGGGTGGTGCTGTCTGTCTGGCTTTGTGTGCATGACAGACATGGGCCTAATGCAACCAGACTTTACTAAATGCATATAGTAGTATATTTTAATGAAACGTTTATTTACCTAATAGACACAGCCGCAGCTACCACAAACTTTTATTACTGTTTTTATACTAACATTAATGACCAAACATGTGAGTTAGAGTTACTGTGAAGTCCTGCTGTATCATATCTAGCTGTTAGCAGCCAACATGCTTTACCCATTAAAAAGAAAGGTAAGTCAAAGTTTTCTTACTTTTGCAGTAGATTATCTTCCCCAGAGCATGGAAAAGAAAGATGGAAGCATCTTTGCCACCAATAGCTTGTATCTCCTGGTCTTCCAAGTTATCAGATTTACTTTTCTTTCTTTCTTTAGATCCTGCTGCTCCTTCACATTTTAGTGTGGAGCTCCTTTTCTTCCTTGACCAAAACTCCTTCTCCAATGAACAGTCTAGTACAAGCAAAAATACAGTCAGGATAAAGTAGATTAATCTAAAAAAGTTTTATATTATATTGCTATTGCTAATGTTCCAAAGAAATAAACGATAAGCAAAAAAATACAAACAGCAAAGGTTATATAGAGGGACTTAGAGAAAATTAATTTAGTAGGAAGGCAACCCAGTCATCTTAAGCCACACTTAGGGTGCCAAGTAATTTTGAATAATAAATACCTGCCTTTTAAAAAAGCTAGCATTCTTATGTATTCATTCTAACTCTGATGCATCCTCAATTTCCCTTTATTAAAAACTTCTTCATAAAGTATGCAAATATATTTAATTTACAAGATTCTGTTCACTTACCAATTTATCTGCTATTTGCATTATCTGTATAATACTCTGACTGAAATATAAGGCAGCAAAGAAAACTTTTCATTTAGATGATTCTCCTAGCAGCCTACTAATTTCTACAATGTTTTGAGCCCCAAAGAATAAACCCCTTCTACTCTAATTTAAAACTCAAAAATATTCACCCACGATTTCATTTAGTGGTGGGTGCATGTTCCTTATTACACTAAGAGAACTTATGCCTTAAGTATTTACCTTTCTTTTCCCCCATACCACAATGGATCCCTTTGACGCGTTACTACCACCAATGTGAATGTGTTGCTTCTGTTTACACACAGACAACAAGTGGCAAAAAGAGATTGTTTATATGTAAAAACTAATACTCCATTCTCAGGAGATCAACAAGGAGATGTCTCCAAAATTTACAAAACATCACTGACTGCTCAGCATTTACCCAACTGAAATATGCCAACGACTAAAAAAAAAATTATATTCAACATGAAGACAGCTCTTCTCAATCTGTAATAGAACAGCAAGAAGAGAATGTTCAGTGTGGTAGGGCTTGAATACAGGATTCTGAGATGTCATGAACAGAAGCTGTCAAGCCATATGCCCTTGGTTGTTGTTTGGTTTGGTTTTTTTTGTCCCAAGTTTTCTCTACAATTCTCCTGTTTTTACATATCCGAGGAAATTTATTAAAAATTACATAAACTTGTCATTTTAAGACTACTCAGATTTTCTACAGTATGTAGGATCTAGATGTAGCATCCAGAAAACTCTTCTCAGCTATCCCAAACCTACTGCTTACTAACTTAATGACATTATCATCAAAATGGTTTTACTGAGAGGAATTTTGTACTTTGCTGGTTAACACAGAACAATACTAACTCAGTTCACTAGAAGAAAACATCAGAGGAATACAGCTTCCATCTTTGCAAGTAGAAACTTGACTCTCCCCTTTAGGTAATATAGTAAACACAGCTAATTAACTTCCATATACTGTAAAACTCTGCAACAGTTCCTCTTACAACAGGGACTTGAAAACACACTTAATCCTGTATTCCATAAGCACATTTTGCAAGGTGGTTGTGTGGGAAATAAGGTCGTTGCTAGCTTTACAAAGTACAACAGAAAACAACTGTTGGATTCAGGTCCTTATCTCTAGGTTGACTATAAATGCTGGCACCATCTAATGATTCTTACGGTGAACTACACGTGCCAGAGGACTGCTTTTAAAAACTGTAGGATAATGAAACACATGCACTACTATCTTAGCCAGTGCTGACGTCCAGTGCTTATAAAAGACATGACAGTAAGTGCCCTGTCTTCTTTTGGTGTTGGAACATGTAAAATAATTGCACACTAAGTCTGATCTGAGCATCGTCCAACCACGTACTCTGAAAACTAATAAAACTCTGAACTTCAAAGTTTCTCTACAGTATACTCAATAAATTTAAAGCAGCTCATGCCACCTCAGAGCTTTTCAATTTACCATAGCCACAGGAACTCCAAAGCAAAATCAGTCACTACAGACATGCTATATAAAAGGTCAATGGGCTACTCCAGAAATATTTTAAGGGAGACATAAGGACATGGAGAAGTATAAAGAACCAAGCAATGAAAATATCCCTTTCAAATCAAGGTTGCATCATAAAGCTTGGATCAGTAAGCACACACCAATATCAAGAACAAAATAGGGCACTTCGTTAAATCACATGAACACATACGTAGCAGATGCTACTCAGTTTCAGGACTACAGATACCAGTCATGAAATTGAACATGTTCAACTTAAAAAAGAAAAACAGAACACCACACGAAACCTGTTTGCCTTTTATTCTTGCTCCAGACCACTGTGTCAAAAATGTTCTGCACAGATCAGCTAGCTGTGCTGCAACAGGGAACAAAACACCTTTACAGCAGAAGTGGTCAAATTGCCATTCACTTAACAAAATAGTAAGTATTTACCTTTCATGGAATAAAACTGAAGACTGTTTATTGCACTTCTTATATCACCTGAACAACCTCTGCAAATCAACTCCAGAGAAGTTCTATCAAGAGCATTGTTCTTTTCTCTGTTCTACAAGGAAAAGCAACATTCATAGTAAAAGGAGTAGGAAAATTAGTATTTTAATATTATTCTGGCTGTGGAGACCCACCTCTGATAGACACCATGAACAGACTACAGAAGGATCCACCATGTGCTCAAATAATCTAATACTGGTAACTTTAAAACATTTAATCCATTGCCACATTTTATACAGCAATATTAAAAAGAATAATTCATACAATTCTTTGCAAGGTGTCACTCAATATTAACTTGGCTGTAATCTAAACAGTTCAGAAATAATACAGGATTTAAGTCTGTGAGCTCTTCTGGCCTTGCTGAATACAGTGAAAATTACTTCTATTATTTGTTCCATTGATAGATAATAGTTTCTATAATAGGCAGAAGAATTTTCAGAAGTAACCTGAAGACTCAGAAGAAGGACCAAAACAAACACAACTTGAAAACACGATATCTTTCCAGTTTCTTGCTTGTTTTTTGTTGGGATGAACTGGTGGGGGTCTCCTGGGGTTAGGGGGGTCTGCTATCAAGGGTCAAGCAAATACAGTAGGAAATGTAACTAACATAGTTCAGGCATAAAAGTCTGAAATCTGTTGGTCCTAGAAGTTACCAGTTTTGACAACTTACCATACTGGCTTCTGTTGCAGCTATTCGATTAAGAACTTTCATCATATTTGTTGGTGCAATAGGCTTGAAACTGTTGAGTTTCATTTAAAAAAATAATAAATCAATTAGTTTCTGACTTCTCGTTTATTTCAATCAAGTTTTAATGAGATAAAAGGACTCACCTAATATTGGATATACACAACTCCTCTAGAATTTCCATTGGGAATAGCAACCTCTGGTTGCTGTCTCCACTGAAGTTATCTGAGATTATAAATATAAGGGGACACCGACTGGTACGAACGAATCTCCTGAATTGAGAAGTAAAAAAAACATAACAAGAATCAAACTTCACTTTACTGCAAGTGGCTAAAAGCTAATAATAAAAAATTCATTTGCCACTGACCTGAGGATTTCATGTAGACTGCTAGGGTCCCGATAGAACTGGTTAGGGATGTCCTATTCAAAACAGATTAATTGCTGTCATTGCATTCAGGTGTAAATACTCTCTCCCACAGATTGACTGTTAATGACACACTGCATTGCTACGTATTTTTTCTCCCCAGTTAACCTGCTGTCAACTGAATTTGAATGCAGCTAACAGTGAAGACAGCCAGGGATTAAAATACAATCAAACAAAAAGAAAATCACAGCCCAGCATTTCTTTTATTACTTAAAAAAATATATTGAAAAAATTATCTAAAATATTTTCTTTCTGTGCTTGTTTCCTCAGAAACACTCTTGGGTGATTACATTGCCTGCTAGAGAGTTTTCCTCAGAGGAAAAGCACTCCAGGCAGCAGCTCCTCTGAGGCCAGGATGTACTATTTGAGACCTGCAGAAGGCAGTGAACTCATTAAGAGAAGTCACAGAAGACACTGCTTCCTAGATTCCACAGTACCTCACATTACTCAGCTAGAATTTTTATCTCATTTATTCTTTTTCTTGAAAGTTCACAGACAGCTCAACTACCTGAACTTTTAAAATTCCTGTCAGAAAGAAAAACAACAAACAAAATGAAAAAGCTCAGAAAGAAAATGCCATTGAAATATGCTTCTAAAAAACTAAAAAGGAAGTCTTCTCCTGTACCTCCCATTATGGCTTCACAACCCCCCAGAGTTCACACCTCTGCCCTAAGTAACACCCCCTGCATAAGACCAGGGAATGCTACATTTCAAACGCTTTCTGATGGTATTAAACCTCACATTAACTCCGACTCTCCTGCATCTCTAAGTAACAAGGTTACCTAGCAGGGTTTTTCTCCCCTCCTCCTGTTTACACACATGTATTTCTAGAAGGCTAATCAGACAAGAAACATGGGTGTGACTCTTCAATTCTGTTTTCATCTAATTTTGGTACTTATTTCTGCACACAGACTAGTCTCTAATTTCTGCCTGTTAGCTTACATAGTTTAACTACAGTCAGAACTTGGTTCTAGCCTGCTGTAGAGACCCAAATAGTCATGAGGAATTAATCTGCAGTAATGCAGACTAACTTTTGGTCACACTAATCCATCAGCTAAAGCTAGTTAGCATGTCAATATTATAATAAAAGGTATTGTTTTCAAAACAAGATGTCACAAATTTTCACTTACTTCGATAAGAATAAGCTTCTTACAATTTTCTGAGGACTCCCCAAGCATCTGAAGCTTGTTGTATTTATTTGCTCTTAACAGAAAATCTTGAAAGACAGCTGCTTGGGCCTGACTTGGAAACGTATGGAAATTTGAGTCTGAAAAAGAAAACTAATTAAAAATATGCATTCCATATCACACCAAGTAGGATATAAACACCTACAAGAACTAATACCCACCCATGCCATTTCCTGACTAGCTATAGAACAGCAGCAGCCAAGCCCCTTGGCAAACATTAAAAATGCAAGGGAATTTTAAAAGGGTAGAAATCAATAGAGGACACAGATTAAGACAAACTTGCCTAGTTTTATATAATTGGCTCAAAAGATATCCAGGCTATTAATTAGCTCTCCACACTGGTTTCAATTGCAAATTATTTTGGAGTAAATATTGTAAAAAAAACTAACTCCCTTTTCAGATAACAGCAAAAGGAAGATTCTTATTAAATACCAAGGATCTGACTTAAAATGAATGCAACAAAAGAAGAAAAAATGAATAAATCACAAAAGTAACTGCTGGGGGCAGGGGGGAATATCAAAATACTTACCATGGTCAAGCATACTTCTCAAGTCTTCTTTTGTAAAGTCTAAAGATACTGGGTTGGTCCATTCTTGCACCTGAACACCAAGATCTTTTGCTAATATTTGAATAGTTGCAGTCTTTCCACAACCAGGAGGACCAGTCAGCAGCAAAACAGAGCCACCCTGTCACAGGGAAAAAGTGTGTGTATCTGTTCAGTTAACTGCACAGCAGATGGATTACCAAGATAACACCTACTGAACTGAAGAATCAGGTCTGAAAAACACTAGGCAAGACTGGTAAGTGATGCACATGTCTAAGAAAGCCTCCTACCAACCAAGATACTACAACCAGCAAAACCAGAACCCGCCTCCTAGCAGCAAAAGCCCTCAACAAACACACAAGCTCTAGTCTGGGCTCCTGACAGACTTCCTATAATGCAACAGGTATATAATCACTACCTGTACACTAAGGGGGTTTTTTTGTGACATTAAAATAAAATTGAATCCAGCTCACTCCTGTGGTTGTATATTCCTGGCTGCTGATTCCAGCAGTATTACCTGCATGGGCGACCTCTGAAATACGCGCATTTTTAACCAGGTTTCAACTTCTTCAATTTTCTTCTTTTGCACAGCAAGGTCATTCTAAAACAAGATTAAAATAGATGAGATGCATATAGACACCTCTCAGTTTCCACGACTGTAACGGTGAGAGGTTCAAGAGCAAAGTATATGCTGACTAAAACATGGACAGACACTCCAGCTACATGTTTCTGCTATGCAGAAATAAGCGCAACAGTTGAGGACAAGAACTTCAGCCTGTTCTGTCAAACAAACTATTTTCCATTGCTCGTAGTTGGGAAATCATGAATTATTTATTATTGCCAAAATACCAACATTACAGCCTTTCCTGTTTGCCAGTCTGCTCTGTAGCTGGAGTTGGTACGTTTTAGGCTCTGCTGACTCTACTGCTACAAAGGTTTCTGGAACTCCTACACATCTCAGGAAGTTTATTTGCCTTCTATCTTTGTAACTCAATTCCTCTCCAGAGATGAGCTATTAAATATGTAAATATAAAGTCCAAGTGCTACATGAACAAACTCACATAGATAAGCCAGGAGACAGTAACCACAAACATTAACTCCTCTGAAAGGTGGGGAAGCAGCTGTTCCACCAGCTGAACGAGTGAAGGCAGGTTTACCACAGATTTGGGTCCTTTTCCTTGAAGCCTTAAGGTAGCACAGAGCCCCCACCCACAGCCCAAGATGTACTAAGCAAGACATTAACTGCACACTGAAATTAGTCAAGGATTGCAAGTGCTGACAGGCCAGCAAGACAATTTTGGTTATCTTTCCCGTAATGAGTGCACTAGCTCAGTTCTCTGTCCTTTCTTTAGCTGTGTATTTCTCCCAGTACTGTCAGACCTGGCTAGAATTCAGTCAAGGGTTCACAGGTTTAAACAGCTCATTCAAATCTTACCTGCAGCAAATAAATCAAACCAGTACTTCACTGCCCTAATAACACAGGATATACTCAGAACCTGACAGTACAGACTAAGAGCAGAGGCACAACAGGTCACAACTTAACATTACAACTACATCAGCACTTAAAGAGTAACTCTCACACCTGGGTTTCAGGTTTGTATCTGTCTACCCATGGCTCTTCTTGAGTCTGGCTCCAGTTCTGCCTGGACTTGCTGCAAGGCAGGTCTACTGAAGACAACTTTGCTCTTTTTCTAGGCAGAACTTTGGTTTTGCCACCTTCTGGCACAGCAGACAGGTCCTTCTTCTTCTGCTGCCGGTGGCTTCCAGAGTTGCCTTCCAGTTGCTTCACAGAAATGGCAGAAGAAATACTTGTGTTTCCAAAGAAGTCATCAAATGAACGTGCCAACCAATCTGCTACCTGGTAAAACACAAATGTTTTTGTATTAATGTACCTCTCTGCTTCCCTTAGCTGTGTATGGTTGTCTCTAGAAACCTGGAGGTTTTTATCAAGTGTATATAAGAATATCTCATGGATCTAAAGAACTTCATTAGCTCTGAGAGAAATGATACCAGTTAGCAACAAACAAAGCCCTTTATGCTTTTTGAGCAGGTCCATTACATACTTCCTCAGTACTGGAAAAGGTCAGAGCTTACATGTTGTGACAGGGTATTTTACAGGAAACTGGGAAATCAGAACAAGCTGAAAATTCTACAAATACATATTCAAGCTGAAGAAGCTAAATCAAAACAGAGATTACAATGAAAAAACAGCATAAGCTTATTAATACTGTTTTCATAGGTCTTGTTCACATTGTCTCTGTATAGTTTTCAGCATGTGGTGCTTTTTTTCCCTTTTTTTATCATTTGCAGTGCAGCCATTTGTGTTTAAAAGTTAGAAACAGGTAAGAGAAAAAAAAAACATTTAGGCAGTAAGTCAAGTGTTGCTGTTTGAGGGAGCTCAGACTGATCTAGAATCAGACTGTCACATGGATCAGAAGTCTGTCTGACAGTAACAAGGATCAAAGGCACTAACAGCATCAGGATTTAATTCTGGATTTGAGAAGTGCCCTGCTGGGAGAGGTGTACAAACTTACACCCTGGGGCCAACTCTCAGCCTACCTATGGTCCCAAAAGAACATCACAGAGGTCAGGCTAAGAGCTGCAGGACAACCTTTCAGCACAGGCCACTTGCTGAAACACACTTCTGTGAACACAGAAGTAGCAGAGTAAACACAGCATCTCCAGAGAAATGTGTGACCACTCCACACGTGACACGTCTTACATATGAATGCAACAGACCATCACCTAACAAGAGATTATCTGAGGCACCAGCAACCAGGAGAGAGGTTTTGTCTCTGCTCGTTTTGCTTTTAACGTTATTCAGACAAAACCTATTTTTAGTTTAATTTGCATTTACCAGCTGAATACCACCGTGTAAGGGGG
>NW_009952440.1:2618310-2621132 GCF_000747805.2 Chaetura pelagica | reverse complement strand
GCCGCTTGGCAGCCCCGGGGGGGCTCCGGCCTCGCTCACAGCCCGGGGCTGCTCCCCCCTCGGGCACGGGGGCTTCTGCACGTCGAATCGGGCCTGTAAATGCAGCAGCTTTTCCTTTGGCGCTTCTGCAGAACGCCAGCGTTTTCCTCACTGTGTATTTTTTTTTGTGGGGTTTGTTTGTTTTTTTCAATCTCTGCTGCTCCGAACCGTCTTCCCTCGCCCTGCGGGGTTTCGCCCCGTTTTTCCTACGGGGATTTGTCAACACGGGCAAAAAGTTTCCTCCCTTTCCCTTACTCAGAAGGTGATTTGCAAAGGGTGTGTGGGCTGTGCTCTCACTGCTTGGTGTGGGGTTGTGTCTTTAGGTACTCCAGGAGTTGGGAAAACCACGCTTGGGAAAGAGCTTGCATCGAGAGCTGGGATGACCTATATCAATGTGGGTGACATGGCAAAAGAAGGTAGGTTGCATGAACAGACTAGTCCAGCAGGTAACTTCAGAGAGCTTTGCTTTATGTAGCCACGTGCTTGCAGTGCATATCATACATGGTATGAAAAAGCAATTAATTTGCCTTAACAGAACTGAATATGGTGGCACGAATTAAGAAAGCACTTCTGTATCAGCAGCATGCTTTGTATTAAGTAACAAACAACAAGATTCATATGGATTTGTAAGTGCTCCTTGTTCTGAACACTGTTTTTGTTTGCATCCTCCTGAAACAAAGGTGACAGTGCAGATAATTTCAGTATCTGCTGTTGCTTCACAAACTTCCACGATTTACTTGTTTTGCTGCAGGAGAACTGTATGAAGGTTTTGATGAGGAATATGATTGCCCAATTTTGGATGAAGATAGGGTAAGTTCAGCTTCAAAACCTGCCATTTTCCATAGGATCACTGGATGGTTTGGGTTGGAAGGGACCCTACAGATCATCTAGTTCCAACCCCCCTGCATGGGCAGGGACACCTCCCACTAGACCAGGTTGCTCAGAGCCCCATCCAGCCTGGCCTTGAACACTTCCAGGGAAGAGGCATCCACAGTCTCCCTGGGCAACCTGTCCCAGTGTCTCACCACCCCCACAGTGAGGAATTTCTTCCTGATGTCCAACCTGAATCTCCCCTCTTCCAGCTTAAAGCCATTACCCCTTGTCCTCTCCCTGCACACCCTGGCAGAACGTCCCTCCCTGTCTTTCATGTAGCCCCTTGAGGTACCGAAAGGCCGCTCTGAGGCCACCTTAGTTTCAGCTGAACTAGGCTGTGTTTTGTTCCTTTTCTAGGTGATTGATGAGCTGGAAGACAAAATGAGCCAGGGGGGAGTTATCGTCGATTATCACGGCTGCGATTTTTTCCCCGAACGGTGGTTTCACATCGTGTTTGTGCTTCGCACAGAAAACTCATTCCTGTATGACAGGCTTGAAAGCAGGTACGTCAGGGGAGTCAACACGGAGTGAAGTACAGTTGCCTGACTTTGCCAAAGGTTTTCCTAGGGTATAAAAGACTGGTTTTCTGTAGAATACCTCATAGCTGCCTGCCTGTCTTTAAGGCTGCCCCTCAGTCTGGTTCTTGTTTCCTAGGGGCTACAAAGGGAAAAAGCTGGAAGACAACATCCAGTGTGAAATTTTTCAGACACTTTATGAGGAAGCCATGTTGTCATATAGGGAGGAAATTGTCCACCAGTTACCCAGCAACACTCCAGAAGACCTGGAGAGAAATTTGGACCAGATTACGCAGTGGATTGAGCAGTGGATGAAGGACAACAACTGACATTTGTAGCTCTGCTGGATCACCTCGGGAGAGGGGTTAATAAAGGACACTCATAGTTCTTGTATGATAAATTAAAATTAATATTATTGTATGATGGGGAGTAGAAGAAGGTTTGGCACAGGCAGGAGAGGCACGGAGGAGAAACAACAGGAGAGACAACTGAGCAGTGAGTGAGAAGATGGGAATGACACAGTTGCCCTCAGTACCAGGAACTACATGGAAGTGTAGAGTTTTTTGCAGTTTACAATTAAAACCAAACCTTCCCTGTCCTCCCCAGGAAAATTGAAATCCTGATCATTGGGTGGCATTTGATGAGCTTTGGGTTTCTGAAGGCTAAAACAGTTTCCTGAAAAGGAGATAGTCTGTTTCTGATTTGTAAAGACTAAAAACTGCAATCCTCTTGACTGTGTGGAGCCTCATGCAGGGTGAGGGGTGTGTGGTGTAGCCTAAGGAGGGTGCTTTGTTTTGGAAGGAAGAGGAGTGATGTAGTAAGAGGTATTTTACATTCATTATGCCAACTTTGGGAATCACAGTGTAAGGAAACACTGGATACATTTTCACTGGTGTGGAATGTTAAGCAATAAGGTTTCTTCCTCCTTTTTCTGGGAGTGTTCTCCATCGCCCATCCCAGTCATGGGACAGGTTTTTTACCACAAGTTGATCAAGGAAATGTATCATTTGGCAGGACAAGGAACCTGCTGTGACCCAAAAAGTGCTGTTACACTTCAAATACTGGCAGCCATCTGTGCTAATTGCTTTTAAAGCCTGGCTGCCAGGAGGGTGCAGGGAAGAAATAACCTTTCTTTGCTGTAAAGATGGTGTAGAAAGGGTTTCCTAATAAACTTTTTATACACACGAGTTTGAATAGTGAAACTCTATATTTGCCTGAAAATTTCCATTGTAGAGAGTCTTGTGGTGATATATTTAAGATTGTATTCCGTTATTCCAAATCGGGTGTCTAGTTTTTGTGAGGTTTGCAGAGGAGAAACTGCAGCAGCAATGGGAAATGCTGGAAAACCCGGAGTTTCCCGGGAGGGCCGGGACCAGACTCGTCTGCCTCCCGAGG
>NW_009952440.1:2606363-2618088 GCF_000747805.2 Chaetura pelagica | reverse complement strand
CCGCGCCCCCGCTCCCCCCCGCCGCCCCCCCCCCCCGCCGCTTCCCGGTTCCCGCTTCACCTCGTTCTGCCGCTTCAGGGACGGCGTTTCTGTTTTCCCAGCCCCAGCACCTGTTGCCCCGGGGGGAGAAGCCCCTCACGGCTCCAGCCAGGGAGGTGCCCGGGCTCAGGGAAAGCCAAACGAACCGCAGCACGGGAGGAAGAGATGCAGGAAGCCGAAGAGGATGACATGACATGCGGAGACCTGGGGAACGGGCTGGGGAGGAGACCCGGAGGTGTTTATGCAGAGGAACATTTACAGAACTCGTCTTCGTTTCGGCGTAGGAAGGGATCCGGGAAGGTTTGCGGTTGTGTGTTGGCAGCCAGGAGAGGGGACGGGGCTGATGCTGCTGCGGCGCGTCCCGCCCCGGCGCGGTCCCGCAAACAGCCCCGCGCTGGTCCCGCCCCGGACAGCAGCTCTGGTAAGAGCAACTCAGCACCTGCCTCTGCCCTGCCACAATCAGCAATTTTCATTTTTATACCTCTGTGTGTGTATATATACACACATCTATATATTTATTATTATCATAATCATTTGCAAAACCGAGCAGTTGAGCTGCTTTACCCGGGTGCCGGGTTAAATTCCAGCTGTTTGCCACAACGCTGGGAATCCCCTGAAGGATCCCAGGAAGTGCTGGTGCCTGGCAGGTCGGTTGGTGCAGCCTGTGACGCCGGTGAGGGTGGCAGGAGGAGAGAGATGCTCCGTGCTGCCCGTGGAGGCACCAGAGGGGTCTCTGCGCTCACATCTCCCCCCCCAGAACATTTAACAGCAGGATTGCTTTTCAGGGAAGGAGGCTGTAGGCCTTTCCAGTGTAAAATTACCATTTTTTAAGCGTTTACTTTTGCATGTGAAAGTGACATTTACCAAAAAAGCATCCTGGGGGGGGAGGGTCCCAGCATGGTTTTTCTCTAAATACATACATGGAATGGAATGGCTTAGGTTTGGTGAAGTGTGTGTCTTCCCAGTGATTGTATCCAAAGCTGATGGCTAAATGTTCCAATTCTTGCCTGCTGTTTAGTTGAAATTTGTGATTTGGCATAATTTTGAGGTAAGTTGTTTCTGGAACCTGCCTACCTCTGTTCTCAGGTTTCTTGTGAAGACAGCACTGCTGTAAATAGTAATAAAAAAGAAGGCAGTGCTGTTCATTATACTTCAGCTGCTTTCCCTTAAATGTTTAGCCATTTTTAGTATTTTGACAAGTATTTCCATATAACTTGCTTTTGTCTCCGCCTTAGAAAAAGTCCCCACTCTCCTCTCCACAGCCTGCAGTAAACTGAGCAGTGTAGTTATTATTTATTGGTTTCAGCATCTTCAGTGGGAAGATGTTACAGAACCAGCATAATTCTTACTGGCTTCACTGTCCTTCTTCAGGTCTTAATATGATGCTTGTCTTACATCCGGGTCTTTTCACTCACTCATGTCCATGAAAGCACAAGTGAAGCCCACATGAACCTTTAGTGGGAGGTTGCATCTTGACATACCTCTGCAATGCTCAGTTGGAGAAAAACCAGTAGTAACTGCTTGTTTAGAGGAACTTTGGATCTCGTGGAATACTCCACCATCCTACCCCATCTCCTGAAAATTGCTCCTGCTTCTAAAAGAGTGTTGGCTACTGTTGTGTTGAGTTGGGTTGTTGCAAAGTTACACAATTTGAACCTGATCTAAAAATTAATGGGTTTTTTTGCATCAGGCTGGCAATTTTGGTGTGGGTTTTTTTTGTTTGTTTGTTTAGTTTTTAAGGAAATTCTGAAATAATTTTCCTTATTGTAGGTCTCTTTATACTGCTCTTTTTTTTCCCCATTTCATTCACTGTGAAATAATGTGTTTGAGCTTAGTCTTTAAATACTTCTTAAGTCTGTTTATGAGCTCCAGAACTGAAAAACCCACAAAGATGAAAATTCACTTCTGCATGTTACCAATTTTCAAGGTAAAGCAAATTATGTTCTCTTTTGTAAATATTATAATGCCTCATTGTTTAGTATCTTCTGTCAATCCCACAGAATCTAATACTGAAGTGTCAAATGAAGAACTAAAGCAACAACTACAGGAAGCTCTAGAGGTCAGTAACTGGGCCAAGTCTTCTGCTCTTCAAACCTACATTTCCTTCTAATGTAGCAAAGAGTAATGAAATTTTAGTGTAGCTAAAGATCTTGGCATATTCAGAATCTTGGACGGATCCAGGTTCTTTAAATTAGAGTGTCAGTTGAAAGCTTCATTAAATTTTATGCCAGGACATCACAGTGTGAGATGCAGTTTATACTCTGGATTATTATTATTATTATTATTACTACTATTATATTATTTTGGGGGGTGGGTTAGAAGTATTTGTAAACATGTAGAGAATAATAAAGGGTTGTAATCCTTTTCTAGTAGGATTTTTTGAATTTTTTTTTTTAATTAAGCTTTGGGCCTGAAAACCTACAGTGTGAACAGAATAGTCATTAGGGTTTAAATCGGTGGTTTTGCTGAAAGGTAGTTAGCTCCTACCTTTTAATTTCACCATGGTTAAATGTATTGATGCATTTGCATCAGTCCAGGCAGAAAGTGCAGGTTGATCACAGCTCTAAAAATACACACTTAATCTGCTCTGTGTTCTCAGGAAAGCCCACAGTAGCTCATTTTCCAGCTATTGTAGCAGATGGAGCTTCAGTGAGCAGCAAGTTACAATGTCAGGGAGTCCTATTTATTTCCAAATAGCCCAGTCTGTGAAAGGGTCACTGTTCCAGGTACAGTTTCAGTACCTAAAGCTAAGTAATAGAACTGGAAAAGCTATGAAAAAAGTTTGGTGTGACTGCAAGTGAACAATTGACTGACACCTACATAGTGGTTAAAGAAAGATAAGCATACTTAGTACATTTTCTTTTAGCTCTTGGAAGTGGAAAAACTTCTGCCTTCTGAAGGTGGGAATGTTCCATTGAGACATGATTGGCATCAGGACTTGGAGCAGGAGTTGGTTTTGTCCTTGTTGTTCTGTCCTGGACAAGTACTGGCTTTGATCTAACAGCTGTAACATGCGACCTGTGCTATAGGCTATGGATGCTTTGTATAATATAGTACATCATATTAATAATTTCTTTAGTATATATTTGTAATATATACAGTTTATTTTTTAGGTGCAGCCTATATTCTGTTTTGATTACTTATTTTAAAGCTCCAGACCTGTGTTGGTGTATACAACTTCTTCAGCAAGGCAGAACTGCATTATTTAGTGGTTTATGTTCCAAATGCACTAAAAGAGAACAGAAAAATTAATAATTCAAAGTTATTTAATGATTTTGTGCTAACCTGTGCAAGCTGCATCACAAGCAAGCTATTAGTGAGAAAATAATCATATAGGGTAGAAACAGGAAAAGGATTATTTTCTGAAGATAGCAGATTCCCATTGCTATTACAGTTGAGTTTTAACAGGATTAGCTTTGTCTTTCACTCAGTGCACCTGTTTTCTTTTGCTTCAGGCAGTTGAAATTTTGAAAGTTGAGCTTGAAGCATCTCAAAGACAGCTTGAAGGAAAAGATGAAGCCCTTCGAATTCTGCAGAGCATGGTAGGATTTGTTCTGAAATCTTTGAGTTACCTGGTGGTAAAGGAAAGAACATGGAAGAAATCTGCCTTCCATTCCTCATCCAAATCCCTGAAACTTTTAAGTCCTTCCCCAGGGCTGTAATTTAAGGCATTGAGCCTGCAGGTGTCTACAGACTTGGCTTCTACAATTTACTACTTTTTCTACATGAAACCATTGCAGTTACTTTAGGAGACTTTACTGTTGCAGCAAATTACCATAATTTTACCTTTGAGGATGCCTGAGGATTTATTTATTTTACATTAAATAATAAAACCTTGTTTCCAGGCCTTTACATTTTAGATTTTGCCAGTGCTTGTAGTTTTGCTGCAAAGCACAGGTATTTTCAGTTTTCATCTTTGCCTTAGAAGGCAGTTTGCATTACACATTAGTCTGTTGTTTCCAGTTTTTAACAGTTTTATTCAGTATCACAATGAATTATGTTGAAATCAATTCCTGTTGCCTTACTTGCATAACCCTTTTACAGTTCTGCAGTTCCTACCCTGGGACATTTGTATTAAGTTACAACTGGATCAAAGTATAAATATGTTGTAATCAAGTTTTTTTAGACCTGATTTTGTGGACAAGCCCTGAAGAAGATTTGATCTTACTTTAAATGATGCTACATTTTTTAATAGAAAAGATATTGAGATTGAAACACCAGTTTGCTATGCAACATAGCTGTTTAGTGACTTGAAATTAGAACCCACTGGGACTTAACAAGCAAGTTGTTAGTGTTTGTAATTCTGCATCCTCAAGTTTAACTACGTATATGTACTTCTGTTGATGCAAAACTGAAAATTTGGCTAAAGCCAAACTAAGTAGACTTAATTACAGCATTTGAAAGAGTTGTGCTTTTGTTTTTTTCAGGCAGTATTTAATAAAGCCACTAGTCATACGAAAGCAATGCTCCAAAAAACTGAGGAAGAAAAGAGAACCTTGGAAAAGGTAAGGGTGCCTGTTTCCTTCACACCTGTGCAAAAACATAGAAGTCCATTGCTGTTTGTAAAGGGTTTTCAGGCTGTTTATTTAAATCAGTACAAAGCTGCCATTACTTTCAGGTTGTTTTGGAAAGTGTTCTTATTCCTTTTAGTAGAAAGGGAAGGCGTTCATGGATCACTCCTTTGATATAAACAATTTGATGCTATAGTGTGCACAAATGATATTTGAAAGTTCCTGGAGTTCTTTCTGTGCTTTCAGTTGGCCTTCGTTGTGAGTTTCACTGTCATTCATAGTGAGTTGCACTGTTTCTGAGTTATTAAGCTGGAATTTCCCAACTTCTGTGGACTTCTCACAGAGCTGTAAGGGGACAGCAAAATGTTACACCGTGAGTTTGCTTTTGTCATAAGACACTACAGGCATTAGTTCATGCAACATGGTCTGAAATCCATAGATCAGTGATGCAGAAACTTTCTGGTATCTGGCACCAAATGCACTTTTAACATTATCATAGATTGTCATCATCATTGGTCACCAAGATCATGTCTGGTAGTGCAAAAGGCAGCACCAGCACTTCCTCCTCTTCCTTTCATTGGGAGACTTTCCATGAACTGCTGCTGCTTTGTTTTGTCTCCACAGGAAATAAATCTTTTGCAATGGGAAATTGAATTTGATCAGGATAGATTTAAAAACATAGAAGACACGTGGACAGAAAAATATGACAGGTATTTAACCTACACTGTGTATTTTGGGGGCTTTTTTTAATTGCATGGAATGCTCTATGTCACCTTTCTTGGGCTTCAAGTTTTCTCCACCAGGTTTTCTGGGTTTTTTTGTGTGTTTTCCTGATTTCCTTCCAAATTTGGGAAGTTGTATTTAATATTCATGCTATTCTCATTCGTATTTTTCAACTGAAACTAGTAAAATTAGTAAGTCTCAATTCCTTAGTGTGTATGTAGGCTAGCCTTGCTAGGCTGAGTGTTCATTTTCATCCTGTTACATTATTACATGAGCCAGCTGGAGCCAGACTGTCCCTATTTACTTTAAACATAAATGAGGCATAGAAAATAATGGTATTTGCATGCATGTGGAAATAGCATTTGCTGGTTAATCATTGCTTTATTTTCTTGCATTATAGGTATCAGCCTATGTACAGGTAAAATGGAGTGCTTTTGAGACAAGCTGATCAACTGGTTCTTTGTTTAAATAAGAGTTATTCTGGACTGAGAGCAGGTGTGGTTAGGCAAGCAGAAGATGCCAGAGGCACTAAACTAATAATGCAACAACAGACCTTGGAAAATGTGACCAGCAGGCTCACTTACTTAGATGTAGAAATGATATAGCTGAAGTCTACCTGCCAGAGTTACTGTTTTTTAAAACTTGCAATCTGAGAATCAGAAAGTAAGCCAAAAGTTAACAAACTATTAACTTGTGAGAACAGTTTTATTAAGAAACGGTGTCTTGTTCGCCTGTTAACTTAGTTAACACTTGTCAAGGGATACCCCTTGAAAAACCCTCTGGCTTGCCTGACTTAGGAGACTGGAAGTGTAGCCAGGTAGTTTGGAGCAACAGAACTAGTGTTAACTGTCAAATGCTGGAGATGCAGAAAACTGCAAGCCAGGAGCTTGGACTGCTTTGCAAAAAGGTTTTCTGGTACCTGAGACAGCAGGATGAGAAGAGTGTGTATTTCCCTTTGTTTATTCAAGTGAAATAATTCGAGTTACTGTTTAAACAAAACTATTAGGTCACAGTACATTTTATTTACTGACAGCCAAAGAGATGCATCAAAAATTCTGTTGCCTAGTAGTTCAGATTGGCACTATTCTATTCAAGAAGGAAATACTTAAATAACTCACAGAAAAATGCATTATATGCATTATATCTTGTATGTCTTCAGGTTGCCAAGCTTGAAAATACAGGTGTTCTTAAAAACAGTATTAAGACTGCAGGAAGTTTATTTTCTAAAACTGAGACCAGAGCCATGTTGTCACATGCCCAATAACAATTTTGTTCTTTCAGGGAAGTGAGAGATTTCTAGCAAGTGTTTCAAAAGGTCACAATTACTTATGTCTTTGAGTTTCTAATGGTAATGTGGTAATCAAACTTGCCTCTCACTAAACTCTGGAGCTGTTTGTACTTTCTACTTACACATTAATGATTTTTATCATTTTTTCCCTTCCAACATTCACTCGAACATACGTGGACATGCTCAAATTGTTTGTGCTAGGGTGTGGTTTTGAGAGCAAGGTGAGTCTGTTTGAACAGCCCTTGCTATCTGGGTGGCAAAGCAACCTCTGCAGAGATTCCTGGTTTTGTTCCCTGCAGAGCCAGCTGCTGCCTGAATAGTGTGGACTGCACAGAAGCCAGCCTGGCACAGCCTGTTTCCTTAGCTCAGAGGTGGCCAGACCAAGGCTACACACACAGCTTCTTCAGAGAGTTAGTCAGGAGTAGTTTCAGGTTGCTTATTGAGCCCTGGCTAGCAGATTTGGGTCTCACAGCCTGGTACATACTATTGGTACAGAGACTGTTATGGAAAAATTTTACAATTTTTTCTACAAAAGCCCTTACCAGCAAGGACACTGGTTGTATTATACTGCATGGGTAATATTTCATCAAACTGAGTACTCAGCTCTTCAATTCTGCTTTTTTTTTTTAATTTAATCTTGAAAGTAATCCTAATTTTTATTTGCAGAAACACAATGTTTTAACAGGCTAATTTGTTGGGGTTTTTTCCTTTGAGTTCCCCTTTTAATACACTATATTTTTTAGAAGATAATGCCTCTATCTAACTTCTGCAGGATATATTGTGAAAATGCTGCTCTTAAGGAAGCACTGAAACTGAGAACAGAAGAAGTTAAAACTCTTAAAGCTGAAAATGCAAGTAAGTCACCAACAGCTCTTCCTCTTCATAAACTGTTTCTCAGGAATCATTCAGGATTTAGCTACAAGGGAAACTCTCTGTCTGGATAAGTCTTGTTACTGGCAGGTGATACTAGTGGATATGTAGAAACCCTTTTTAAGCAGAGAAGTTGCATTTGTTTTTCTTCTCACATTGTCACTTAAACTGAAAAAAACCCAATAATTTATAGGAAGAGTCAGGTATGCATAGCTTGAAGAGTAGATCATGTGTGTAAGAAGTACACCTACATTGTCTCACTGACATGGTAACACCCTGGGTGTGGTGGGACATGCCTCAGTTCTCTGGTGACATTCCCACATAAAGATTCCTCTAGCACAAACTTGGTGGCTTTACGGCTTTACAGTTCTGTAGGACTATAGTTATGAAGGAAGGGTCAGAGGATTCGAGCCCCTTTTCCTTATGTTGGTTTCCAAAAAAGCTTTAACATCATTGGCATAGGTGATTATTTTCCCAATATTGTGCTATTCTAGAAGAGCAGCTTCTGCCCTTACAAGTGCACAAAGAGGATAAGCCCATTGTCCTGATGCAGAGGAAGATACAAGATGGTATCTCTGCCAGTGGGACATTTCCATTAGGAAAACACAGATGGAAGAGAAAGGGATCCGAGTTTCTATGTCCATAGAGTCTCATTGTGTTTCCAAGCTATGCTTAAACTACAAAAATTACTCACTTGGGTGTAGTTAAAAAAAAAAAACACAAAAAAACCCCACACACAACAGGCTTTTTAATCTCTTTCCTTGCTTTATTTCATAGTCCTGAATCAGCAGTGCTTGGAATTTCTTGCAATGCTGGATGTGGAACAGCAGAAGGTGGTTCAGGAAAACATGTCTTTGAATAAAAGTGACATTACAGATTTCACAGGTCTTGAAGTAAGTACAACCTGCATGTTTTTCAGAATGGTTGGTTCAGACTTATATTCAAAATACAGAAATACATTTTGCTTACTGATTATTTAATTGTTTCTTGGGACCCATTTTTAGCCAATCAGAGTATATCCTTACATGCCTGTTAACCAGTTTTCTTATTTGAGGTCTGCCTTGTAAAGAAAGAGCAGATGGAGCATCAGGATATTTTCCAGAGGCAAGCAGGCTTATTGTTATTTCCAAACACCTGAAATCCTAAGTCCTGCACCTAGTGCTTTGCTTTATTGAGCAAATAAAGAAATTCTGATGAGGTCTGCAGAGAGAAGGGTACACAGGCTGATGATTTTTGCCTCTAGGTTATCTTGCTGAAAACTACATTTGAGACAGAAGCCATCACACCCAGATCTCTTGTAGCTTCCTTCCCCTGACCCTTGCACTCCCTTTGTAGTTTCAGGATGATTTTTTGCTAGTCATCTAGCATCCCTTGGATTGTGTTGTGTATGCAGTTAGATATTTAACTGGTGGTTTCTTTTGGATTTTAAGCTGGCAGTTCTTGGAGCCTGCACCTGCAATACTTCTGGGGGGCAACCCTGTCCCTGTGCTAAAACAGCAGCTGTGACTCGAAAGCAACTTCTTCATCTCAAGCAGGAGGTAATGCTTCTTGGCTGAGACATGAGCAAGCAGAGAGGTTCTTGTGCTGAAAACCACACAAAGCCAGAGAGACACTCCACTGCAGCTTGCACAAACTAGTGTGTTTGTAAATAAGAATGCATCTCAGAAATCGTGGAGCCTCTTCGTAATGCTTGCAATGCCCCAACATTTGCTGATATAAATTTGTGATTGTTGTCTCAATCAAACCTTCTCTTTCACCTTCTTTCACCTTTCACCTAAGTTTCTTTACCTCTAAGGTTATGCACTCTGCAAATGTATACACAGTGTGAATGTGGACTGCTGCTGACCCTTCCCCACCCGTCCTTCCACCTCTCCCTCATATCAGCACTCGCCAGCCTGCTCACCCAGCCAGGTCAGGAAGCTGATCTTGCTGAAAACTCTGTATTTACATCACACCCTAACTGACTAAATAATTTTCAAGATCTAAAGGTTTTTAATGTAGTGAAATCCTATAGTTCTCCAATTTTTCTTCTGATTTGTATTTGATTCAGCAAATGTGGTGACGATCCTCGTGGTCCTGGTGCAGAAGTTCTAGCTGATGTACAGTTTTGATAACAGATCCTGTCATGTCTCTCTTGTCCCAGAGTCATTATTTCCTGACATAGGTATTTTTCTTCTGCTTCTTTTGCTCCTGGCCCAGCTGGCATGGGACACAAATGCCCTCCTTAAGCTCTTCTACATATGCAGAGATAAGCAGGCATTTCTGGCAGCTGGTGTGTGTGGATGGACAGAAGGGGAAGTGTAAGGACCTCAGTACACATTTCAAAATGTATTTCTTAAACGTGGCAAAGAAAGCACATGGCTTGGTTTCTGCTACTTCCTTGGTTATTTTTAGTTAAAAGTTTTCTGCATTAATGGTTTCAGTCTGTCTCTTAATACACATTTTAAACCCACTGTTGCTTCCAAATTGCTTAATAACACTTTACATTTCCTCTGAATTAAAACCAGATTGAAAATCTGAAGAAGAGTAAAGATGAAGCTTATGTAATGGCAGATGCCTTCAGAATTGCATTTGAGCAGCAGCTAATGCAGAGGAAGGACCAAGCCCTGAGGCTTGCAGAAGTGATCAAGATCAAGAAGGAAACGAAATTCATGAACTGGAGACGGCTGAAAGATGATGGTAACTGGGCACGCTCTGTGTCTGCAATGCTTGGCTAGAAATGATTTAGCTGACAAGTGGCACAAGCAGACTTTTCTTACCGGGTTAAATGTGTGGTTCTGGTTTAAATGCTGGCTGGGGTTTCTGAACAGATGAGAAAAAAGGAACAAAATTATGCCAAAATGGTAAATATGTTAAATAGAGCGTCACGTAGGTGAAGGATTTGCTGCAGGTTTCGCCTGTGTCATGTGAGGAAGATAAGGGGAATATATAAACACTTCTGTAGGACATTGGAACTACCAGGCTTTTAATGCAACCTTTTTTTTTTTTTTAATTGCACATTCATAAACTGTATTACAGGAGTAAAAAACATGCAAGAATAAATGAGCCATTACCAGGGTGACAATACCACCCTGTATATTGAAAATGTTTATTATGAAAACAGCACAGAAAAGCTCAGTGTGGCAAGTTTAGCCTGGCCATTGCTATCTGCCATTTGATGTGCTGGGCTTTGTTCACAAGCTCTATGTAAGAGTTAAGGAAGGAGGAACAAATGCAAAAAAATATCTATACTGAGTTTTTTTCTGGTTTTTGAAAGCATTGCTCGTTTAGAAAATGCTCAGTTTTTAGTGTCTACCTTGGTATTTATTATTATTCTCCCACTTAACGTGTTACAAAGTGAGTTACAAAGCCCTCTGTAAAGGAGAAAAAAATTCTAATTATCCTTTTCTTCATTAGGAAAAAGAAAAGTATTTAAGTGCTTGTGTCACGGTAGCAGGATTTAGAAGCAGACCTGCGGATGTACTTGTGTCAGCCATTGACCCGCAGGTGTCAGCCTGAGAAGTTTGCTGGGTCTTTAAGCACCCTCGGGATGCAGTGCTAAACCAGCAATACATCTTAACACGTTTCCCCGTTGTTTCCAAGCTCTATATGCTGATACAGACGTTAAATAATTTTCATGTGTTTTAATCTTTTTAGAAACCTCAGAAACTTTTAAACAGCTCGTGTCAAAGAACTGTGTCAAAGCCTCCCCAGGCTGTTTGAAAACAGATTACCGCGGTTTATTGTTTCACAGGAGGCTCAAAGAGTGTATTTCCCATGCAGGAAAACAAGTATTTCCTTTTCGGTTTGCCCGTCTGTAGGATGAAAGTCCCGTTTAGCGTTTCAGGGGTGCCGAGGGTGACGCGCCCTGCACCCCATGGGCTGTTGTTCCCCAGGCACAGTGGGAGGAGCGGCCCTTTCAGAGGAGATAACTCAGAATACGGCTCCACACGCGCCCTTTCTTTAATCCCGAAGCAATTCCACATCTGGCCGTGCTTTTCCTCCCCCTCAGGGCCCGTCGGTTTGCGCGGGGGCAGGAAGAACCTGGGCCAGGAGCTCTCCGGGCTGCTCCCCGCGGGCTGCGGACAGCTGGGAGAGCTGGACAATCCCCGCGACATCCTGAAGCTACTGATCGATCTGGCGAGTAACGTTGAGCCTGCCCGTCCTGCCGCCCCCCCCCGGGGCAGGGCAAGGCGCGTGACGAACGGGTTGTTTTCCCCAACCTGAACCCCGCAGGTGAGCGACAAGGAGGAGGCCCTGGCGCACCAGAGGAAGGTGAGTTACATGCTGGCCCGCGCCCTGCACAGCAAGGAGG
>NW_009952440.1:2587651-2606005 GCF_000747805.2 Chaetura pelagica | reverse complement strand
CCCGCGCCGCCGCCGGGGGGGAGAGGACGCGGGGTGCGGGGGTTGGAGGCGCGCAGGGGGCGGTCACGGGCTGTCATCGGGCCTCCCCGGGGGTCCCTGCCGTGGGCCCGGGCGCGGAGGGGGTTTCTGGGCTCTGAGCCGCCGCTGGGTCTCGTCCCCAAGGCTGAGCGGCTCCTGTGTAGGAGCTCCCCGCCTGTCTCTGCCCTGATGTTTGCACAGCAAAGCGTCCCGAGCTGGCGCTGGGCACGGAGGGTTCGTTCCAGGCCTGGGGAAGGGGCTGTGTGCTGCAGAAGTGACCGGGGCCGGCGTTAGTCAGGGAGGCTGTGCAGCCTGAGTTTTACAGCCTCGGCGGTGAATACGCTCTTTGGGAGAGGGAAAACGGTGGTGGAACAGAAATCCGTGCGGTGTTTTAGCCTGCAGTTTGCTCCTGGCTCACTGTGGCCGCTGGCTGCGTAGTGCTCTCACAGCTGTATGGTGTGTATTAGGTTGCTTAGGGGCATTAATTGCCCCTGAAGGTTTAGACATATTGGTGGTATTTTTGCTTGTTTCTGTTCCATGTATTTTGCTGTCGGGTACAGGGTGTCATGGACGGGCTCACACCATACGTCTGCAGGCATTAATGTTTAAAGACATGCTTTAGAATGAACTGGGAAACCTTCCCAGTCTCTTGACGTACAAGCTTTAGTGGCAGAGAAGTGGTTATTGCTACATTTTGGAGAAGCAAGTAGGGTACAGGAAAAGATCCAGCTGACTGTCAGTACTAAATGTACTAGTTATTAATTACAAATCAGAGCAGATGAGAATGTTGAGGGAACACTTATTTCTGTTGAGGAATGATCTTTCAGACCTGATGTAGTAATCATGTTCTCATGACTCAGTTTCTAATGCTGAGTAATAAATGCTGATACGACCCATGGTGATGGCACTGGGGGCAGCTGGTGAGAGTCATTTGTTCAGCTGAGCAAGTGGATTCTTCAGCTGTGGGTCTGGCTGCTAAAGTGTTGGAGCACTGCTGAAAATCAGTACTGGCTGACAGACAGTTTTTTCCATGTGGTATGAATGATACTGTGTTCTGTTCAGAGAAGCACTGACAAATTACTGTGGCTGAACAAAAGAATAATCTCCAGGGGCAGAAGTGATGTCAGGGTAAGAGTTGTTTTGATGTGTGTTGGTGATGATAAAAAGCAATCCGTAAGGGTTCTGTTCTGAAAAAGTTGTGTGTTGAACTAACAGGATCTTACTCTTTAAGTAAGGCAGGTTACTTTTTTTGCAGTGTGCCCCATAATCTTTTCCTTAAGTGTCAGAAAACTTCTGTAACTTTTTTGTTTTCAGCCTCTGATTTAGCTAGAAATTTGCAGTGGCAGCAGAGTGCAGGTTTTGGGTTGGATAACATATTGTCTTGTTCAGCAAGAATGATTTTGGTATTTATTTGGCAACACTTAGGTTTTCACAAAGCATTTGCTCAGTTGCAATGAATTTCCCTGTTAAGTTGATTGCTGATAAACTCCGGGGACAGTTGTGCCCTTAGTTTTTGTTGTTTTTTTTTTCTATCTGCAGAGCCTCAAGCCTGTGGATAGGTGTATGGTGTAGGGATGTTGGAGGGAGGTGAGCAGGAGAGAGCTGCTAATTAATTAAATAACCTCCGGGTGGCAGAAGAGGTAGGCTGTGATTGATGAGCACTTCTATAATCCTAAGAACTTCCATAGTTCTTAATGGTTGTGTTTCTTTCAGAGGCTTTGTTCTAGCTGTGGCAGTTGCTGGGGGGTAAGCTGGAAAAAACGAGATAAATCCTGTTAAGAGGACAAAAGCTTCATTATAGCTTCCTGCTTAAGCTAAATATAATGATTAAACACAATGATGGAGCTGAAATAATGTAACTTTGCAGTGAGCAAAAAGACTTTCTTGATAACCTAGAATTAAGATGACTGTCGTGATCAGATTTCTGCAGTGAAGGCCTGTGTGTTTCTGTATCTCTAAACCTGATCTTGTGCTGGCTTATCATTCTCCGTATAGAAGTAGGCCTGGATTCTGCAGTGCTAATTAGCTGTAATTGGTGGAGGTCTGGTAATGCCTAAGTATATTCGCACCACAGAGACTGGTTTTCAGGCATTCTTAAACAATGAAAAGCAGCTTGTCATCATAGGGCATTAAACTTGTTAGCTGGTAATAATTAACATCCATTTTTATTTCACCACTGAAAACTGCTAACCACCTCCATTTAGAGAGACTGTATTTGGAAAAAAAAATAAAAATCCATCCTGTAACTTGCCCTTTCTCTATCTAACAGGGAGTGTGTTGAGAAGTTGCTGGTGGAATATTGGTTTTGAACTCTGGAATCTATGGTTGGTATGTTAGAAATGAGTTATAAAGGTTATAAAATAAGTGGCCTATGAAGTGTTTTTTAAATGCACTTATTGCTCCAGTCATCCAGATCACAGTGTTGGCTTCCCTTAGATAACAGGTTTTGTGTAGTTGAATTATTGCCTCTGTTTCTTAAGAGTCTGTCTTTATGCAGTTTAAAGTGCAGTATTAGGAGTTTGCCAGAGACCAAGCATCATCTGACTGGACAGAAAATGCAACCAAGCTTAGCTAGCCCATTTTGCTCCATAAAGAGTTATTCTGCCTGGAATCTGAAGAAGACTCAGTTAACGAAGAGTTGACTTTTAACTGGGCAGAAAAAAAATGGATCTCTGCCAACCCATGGAAAGCTGTGATGAGTGTGCTCTGTTCAAGTGAGATTAGCTCCTACTTAAAGAAGTGAGATGTACGTAAGGACTAATGACATGATGAGAACCGATTACTTGAAATGGTGTAAAATATTCAGAATGTGACCTATCCATCAGTATCTTATCTTTGTTTTTCTGGCTTAAGTGAGCACCCCAGCACTTCTCTTGACATTAGGCCTTGCGGCTTACTCCTACAGTGTATAGTCAGATGTCTTAAGGAAATACCTGACCTAGTGGGCTTAATCCAGCACAGCAATCTCTAAATACCTAAAACTAAAGATTTTTTTAAAAAATAATTTAATAAAAGCTAGTGGTATCATTGAGATAGCTGAACAAAATTAATTTCAGAGGACATCTTTAATTTATTGGGTTGTTTTTTTCATTAACAAGTAGCGTTTTTAAAAACACGTGTTGGATTTTAAAAATACTAAAATCCTTATTGTGGTGAATTGGGAGCTTGCTTTGAAGGGCTGTAACTCTGCAAGTAGTGTTCCATGTAGATATTAAGAGTGAAGCGGCCATATTTACAGCTCCATGCTAGGACCTTGTGCTAAGTTAGTATGTGTTTCTCTTTGGAGACCTGTTTTTATGGAGAAACAAGGAGAATCCAACTTCGTTCACCCTCTGAAATATACTACTTTCTAACTTTCTAGCTCCTGGACCTGGCTTCTTGTGGGGTGAGCTGAAAGTGGGTGCCAGTACAAACAAAGGCCTGGGGAGTGTGTGGCTGGAGTGTTGTGAGGGGCCATGAACACCACCTCCTTTCAAGACAGCTGTTAGTCTGCACATTAGCTGTATCTGCAGTTGTATCTGACTAGTAAGGCTGTATAGTATACCTCTACACAGAATAAAAATCAAGATTATGTATTTCTTGATCCCCAGTTTTCTCATAGTCCCTCAATATTTCTAGTTCTTATGATTTGCCAGATAAATTTTGACCATCAGTTTTGTTGCTGTTCATAAATACACGCTTTAAGGATAGGATCTGTACTTTTAAGTATCTTAATCATAGAACGGTTTGGGTTGGAAAGGGCCTTAAAGGTCATCTACTTCCAACCCAATGAATCACCAAAAGCTGTTAACCTTGGAAGTTTTTTCAGGTAAAAACCTTACAAGTTGTAATTTCCCACTTGCCACACCTTTGTGAAGTAAGTTGATTGTTACGGACAAGAATTGTATTCAAATGAGTGTATGTATTAAGTATGTACCTGTTGCTGTTGGATGCTGATCAGATAACTGTGTGAGACCTTGAGGTATTACGCAGCATGCTGAAGACCAGTGGAGTGCCTGTTTCATGGGCATGGTTATCAATACTGTAATATATTCAAATTGTTGAATTTTTGCTTACAAATAGGCAAAAAGTACTGCATTAAGTTGTGATGCATATGCTTTGTTTCACTGTTCTTGAGCTTGGCAAGTCTCTCTTTGAATGATATATTAGTTTTTAAAAGTGTTCTTGTCACGTGCATATATTATTGTGGTAATAAATGAGTGGAGTATGTAAGACATAAAGATGTGTAGCTGCAGGGTGGCTGAAGTGGTAGCAGGGGATTGAAGTATTTTGTTGGGCTCTAAGCTTTTGAAAAGAGACAGTACTAGGTGGTCAAAGCACATTGAATGGGTTAGGGTGTGGAGACTAAATGCAGTGATAGGAGTAGAAGAAAAACTAGAGACAACTCCACAGGGTTAGTATCCAAACATTACACTAAAGGGATCTGAGTTTACTTCAGGGACATGTAAAGAATTTCTTGATAATATGTTATAGGTAATTGCACACAATGGGTGTTCAGACATGAAAAAGGTGTGGAATTAGAAAGCACTTCAGAGTGACCAAAGAGGTATAACATGGAGTGCCTAGTAATCTTTGTTAAACAAATGAAATGGGATGTTTTGCAATAGGGAATGTGAATAACAGATAGCTTTTTGATGAGTTAGTAAGTCTATAAAAAGAGAATTAAAGAAAATATATTTTCTGGGAGGGTCTTAGAAGAAGTTAAGGAGCTGACCAATGAGTTTTGTGTTTTGAGTAGAACAGAGACGATAAGCTGAATTATCATGCTGTGTTTGTTGTGGGGTTTTTTTTATTTATTTCCTGGTCTTGGAGGAAGGTTTAAGAAGCAGATTTAAAGACAGCTCATTGGTCATCGTGGGGGAGGGGTACTGACCTCAACCTGCTTAAATGCTTTGCCGCTCTGTGCTAAGATGACTGTGTTACACTTCAGTGCTTCAGCTGGTTATCTGCTTTATGGCCCTGGTATATTTTAAGTGTTAGCCTGTGTTTATTCGCACCTGAAACATTTGGTCATAGCTTAAAGTAAATTGAGGTTGATTGGCTGGGTTGCTAGGGAGCTAAGAGAAATCTGGGTTTTTCAAGTGTCTTGTCCACATACTCAGTGCTGAACTGGTTGTCAAGTTTGAACTGCTAAAGGAGGTACTTTTTTTTTTTTTTCTTGCTATCACTTCTGCCATCAGAGGGAAACTTTTTATGCTTCCTACGGCAGCATAAGGCATGAAATGTCCGGGATTATGTAGGCATCATGCATTAAACTGTTCACTTGTGTTGCAGGGGTAATGATGGCTTATTCTGGGGTTTTTTGCCTGTGAACTGCATGGTGTGAAATGTGTAAGGGGATCAGACTGGAAGATCCTAGTATCCCTTCTGGTTTTAAACTTCCTGGTGTTATAATACTGCAGGACATGGTTTCATATACATTTGTTTTTAATAAGGCAGCCTCAATTTCCTGATTTAGGGTAATTTTTTAAGTGTGTTATGCATCGTGTAGCGAGTGTATTATAGAGTATATTGAGAGTACATAGAGGCTGACAGTCTGCAGTCCTGTTTGTGTTTACACTTTGTCTGCATGGAGAGAGAAGGAATTGCTGTTATTGGATGAAAAAATGCCTCACAGAGTTTGTGCTGTAATAGTAGCACTTCACATTTGGTAAAAGCAAAATGCTGTGAATTAAATGCTGTGTTTTTCTTTTTAGGTTTAAGAAGGCTAAAGCTTCACTATAAGTGTAACTAGAATGGACAGTTACTTCAAAGCTGCAGTATGTGACTTGGACAAACTACTTGATGAATTTGAACAGAATACAGGTTAGTTCCTCCACTGCCTTGTTCTCCAGCATAATAATATTGGTCAAGTTACTATTTACTGTGGAATTGAAAGTAGCGTATGCTAAGTAGAAGCTTGTATTGATGAGTAGACGGAATTTAGAGGGAGTGTGCTGTGAAAAGAGGAGAGTTTTATAACCTTTGCTTTTGTTATGTCTTTGCTGAAAACAGATGAAAATGACTGCTACAGAACACCTCAAAATCTGTATGACTCAAAACGGCATTCGCTCTCTTCAGTTCTGGATTGCTTACATCTGTACCCAACACCAAAACTGCAAGAGGGTGCTAATGATTGTAATTCATCAGAAGAAATACCTCTAGCTAGCCACATTGAAACAAGTGAAGTGCTTCTGAGTTACTCACCACAAAATGAGCAGAGCATTGCTGGACCTGATCTTTTGTCTACTGTGGACAGTAGTTCTTTAAATGAAATTGAGGCTTCAAACCTGGGAAGGTGTAGTGTACCTGTGTGTGATCTTGTTAATGACACAGGTAGCTTAATCCATTCAGTGGCTGCTCATGAAGATACTCAAAAGTTACAGCCAGATGACTTGCCATGCAGTGAAGGTTCAATTGGCTTTGGCATATCTTGCATACCTGTTCCGACTTCTGGGTCATCAGCAAGTTGCAGTGGTGCTTCAAGTACAGAGCAGAATGATGGGGACTCAGTGCTAGAAGATTCAGGACACCTTAAAACAGAGGAGATTAGTAATTTAGGTTTTCAATCAGACAGTTATGCTACAGCAAAGGTCTCAGATCCATATGATGATCAACACAGGACTGAATCTGCAAAGTGCAGTGAAGTGTCTGATCAGCCTGAACAAATTGCTCACCCTGACACTGCATGTGTCTCTGTAGCATCACAGGATTCAAATGCGTACAGTCCCAAAGATGAGAAAGCATATGAAAAATGTCCTTGTGAACCACAAAATGAGAGTGTGTGCTCTGCAGTAAGCAAAGAGACGTATGGAAGAAATGAAATAGAAAAGGTAAATTTAAAGGATGGGACTAAGGTTGAATCTATGCCTTCAGATCTGCCAGAGAGGCCTCAGTTGCACAAAAGCCACGCAACATTATCTGAAAATTGTGTTTTACCAATCTCATGTCAAGCAGAAGCTGAAGTAGAATTGGAAAAGAAAATCACAGAAGAGGATGTAGGTAACAAAGAAGTTAGTAGCAATGAAATACTAACTGGTGTTTCAAATTCTTGTGTTTCAGCCAATGACATCCAGGCCTCTCTGTCATGTCTTCCACTGCCTGTATCTATATGTGGGTCATTAGTTGTAAAGGAAGAAAAAGTTAATCCCCTCCCTCAAAATGAAATGGCAGAGGTTATTAGTGATATTTTAACTGTTCCTGCTGGAAGGTCTAAAACTGATCTTTGCAGTAGAGAATCCTGTGAAAACACTGACTTGCATGAGCAGGAAGGATATATAGCTAAAATCAATGAAAGTATTGTGGGAAAAAGTACAGACGGAGAGAAGTTAGATACTGAGGATGTAATTTATAACAGTGATTCTCAGCAAATCAAAGCTTTTGCTTCTGCTTTTCTAGAATATGAATCTGAGCCATATGGTATTGGTGTAGACTCTTACTGTGATGAAAGTATGAGTGCAGTTATGGCTAACTTTGCTGTTGAGGAAGATGTTATTAAAAGTGATACTTTAATAAGCGATGCTGAGCTTGATGATTTCTTGTATGGACAAGGCCTTCAGTCCCATGTGTTAAAGGCTTCAGACAATGGAAGTAACGTAATGGAAGCTGATGTAGGTGAAGGGAACTTAACAGATGTGAAAAACCTGGATTTCACAAAAGTCACTGAAGAAAATACAAAAGCAGAAATGGAGGAGATGACTGATGTGAATAGTAATCCTAAAGTATCCCATTCTGCCAGTGAAGCAGAATCTGCAACAGAGGAGACTCTTCAGGACATGACGGAGAGTGATAGTGAAGCACTAGTTTCTAATGTTTATCTTGAAGGTGCAAGACCAAAGCAGATGCTTGGCCTTTGCCAAGGTCAGAAACAACTGAATAGAACTCAGGTACTTCAGAGAGAAAACCAGGAAGCCAGTCCTGTTACTCCAGAAACTTCCCTCTCAGGCAGCAGCATAAATGTTGGTAAAAGCTCCGAACATATGAACTCTGGGGAGAGCAGCTCTGAAGCTGGAGGGGGTCAAACATCTGAAAATGTAGAATCACGTAAAATGCCTGCAGCTCTCTCACGGAAACAGCCCTTGTGGATTCCTGATTCAGAGGCACCCAACTGCATGAACTGCCAAGTCAAGTTCACATTTACAAAAAGGCGACACCACTGTCGTGCATGTGGAAAGGTAAGTTATTGGAGAGGGGCCCTTTCCTTTCATGTGGGAATCTTTCTCTTCAGGCCAGGCCTGCAAAATTGAGAGACAAAAAGCAATTGAATCATAGAAGGAAACTGAGGCAGGCATATTGAGAAATGGAGCATCCTGCTACAGACATGTTGCATGTTGTGTTTTCAACCACTTGAAACTATTTTCAGTTCTGTACTGGGAGAAGCGTGAGGTTAATGGTCCCTGCTTTCTCCCATATGCAGAACTTGTGAGGCCAAACAACTTAACAGTTTCTTTAATTTTTTTTTTATCTTGTGGTACACTTCCTCTTCCTAGCTCGACCATAATCACTCTCTTTGCTCAGCAGCCTAATCTCAATCTCATTTTCCACAATACATTACTGTCCCTTAGTCCCTTAGTGCCTACTGTCCCTTAGTCCCTTATCACCTGTGCATTAGGATTAAAGCTGTTTCCTGTGTTCAGTTCCAGTGTCACCAAGTGTAAAAGGAGAATGCCAATTGGAAAGGATTGTACTGCTTAGCATTTTTAGCCCTAAGGGGGATTGTGGCTGATTAGCAGTTAATCTTCACCAGTTGCATTCTTAACATCTTTATTGAGCATGTGCATTTTCAGTTGAGGTAAATTACCTGTGACCCTCATGCAGAAGCAATCAGAGTGGTTTATTTTTTGAGCTCACATTACACTGATCAGGTGTTACTGTTTTTGCAGTGACTTTTCCTACTTAAGGGAGTTGCCTTGTAATAACTGATTTTTTTTTTTTCTCTGTCACTACTGTTTGGGTTTGTTTATTTGTGGGTTTTTTTCCCCTTAATCCACTTTGTTTTCCTGGAAATACTCTGGAGTAGCAGAAGGCGTCTAGTATTCTTTCATTTTGTTTGTTGTTTTTATTTTCTGACAGGAATTTTGAAAGTTCAGATAGTTGAGCTGTCTGTAAACTTTCAAGAAAAAGAATAAATGAGATAAAAATTCTAGCTGGGACTTCAAAAACTTGCAATTCACCCTTGAAAGATTATTAGGTAAAAGTGAGGAAAGCGGCAGGAACTCTTGCAGAAAAAGCTTTACCAGAGACATAATTCTTTGGATGGGATTGTTCAGGTGTAGTCCAAGCTACATGAGATCATTTTTTCCCAATCTCTGCTTAGAAATTGACAGAAGAATACATCCTGTTGGAGTAGAAGACCGTATTGTATTCTTTCAAAGCAGTCTTTGTGTTTTTTAAATATTTTGCTAAAAGGAGCTACTAATATGAAAACAGCAATATTTGTTCTTTCTGACAGAGTTGGGAAGCAAATGTAGTTCCTGAGCCAGCATTAGTAAATAGCTTGGGAAGCAGAGACCTCTGGTTTGGGCACTTGTCTGTGAGGTAGAAGAGGCAGTTTCTGCTGAGGACCCCAGAACTGGATGCAATAAAAGCCTCTTTAGTCTTTTCTCTTCTCAAACAGAAATATATTGTAAGACAGATATGCTAAAGCTCCTTTTCTTGATCCTTACTTCCAAAAATATGTATGCCTACTTTATATAATACAATCAGGTTTAGTAAAAAAATTTAGTAGGAATGCAACGGAGAAAATGCTGTGATTTTATCTATGGTATTTAATTAAATTTCTTTCTGTTCAGGTTTTTTGTGGTGGCTGTTGCAAGCGAAAGTGCAAACTACAGTACATGGAGAAGGAAGCAAGAGTCTGTACTGGCTGTTATGATGATATTAATAAAGGTAATTTTTTTTTAATTAATTGTAGTAATCATGGAAGTATAACAGGGACAGCTGGTATTTCTTTAAACTTTGTTCTTTTTGAGATGCTTCACTACTTTAATTGGTTTATGTTTTCCTGTTTCTGAGAAGGAGGAAGAGTATAATTTTACCTCTTAGTTGGATTTCAGTTCCTGTTTTAAACTCTGAGTAGCTAGCTGCTTATGTATTATTAAAAAAAAAAAAGTAGGGTTAAGCTCCACAGGACTGAATCTCAAGTGAGGCTGTTGTGTTATCTGTGGCAGGAGTTTAGCAATAGTGATCTTCCCTCACAGTAACCTTCTGTGTGTTTAAACCTTCATAGTTCTCACCTATTACTTGGTCATTTTATGTAGCTTTCTGTTCTGATATTCTTACAAGTCCCTTAACAATACTACAGTAATTGAATCATAAGATAACCTTTTCCTAACTGAAAGCCAAGCAGGGATGCTTATGGAAGCATCAGGAGAAAAAATATGAGGTCCTGATTATTAACATTTCATAAAATCACTAAGGCTGAAGCGACCTTACAGACCATCAAGCTCCAACCCCCCTGCCATGAGCAGGGAACCACTAGACCAGATTGCACAAAACTTCATCCACCCTGGCCTTAAAAACCTGCAAGGATGGGGCATCAACAGCCTCCCTGGGCAACCCATTCCAGTTCCTCACCACTCTGATAGTGGTGATAGTCCTATCACTATCTTGTCTGAAAAGCCCCTCACAAGCTTTCCTGTAGCCCCTTCAAGTACTGGAAGGTGCTGTAAGGTCTCCCTGGAGCCTTCTCTAGGCTGAACAGCCCCAACTCTTTCAGCCTGTCTTCATAGCAGAGCTGCTCCAGCCCTCTGATCACCTTGGTGGCCCTTCTCTCAGTCTCCAACAGGTCTGTATCTTTCTTGTGCTGAGGGCACCAGAACTGTACACAGTATTTGAGATGGGGTCTCACCAGAGCAGAGTAGAGGGGCAGAACTACCTCCCTGGCCCTGCTGGCCACACTTCTTTTGATGCAGCCCAGGAACACAACTGGTTCTCTGGGCTCCAGCACACACTGGAGTCATGTTGAGCTTCTCATCTCCTCCCACCCTCAGGTCCTTCTCCTCAGGACTGCTCCATTCTCCCCCCACCCTGTACTTATGCCTGGAGTTGTGCCAACCCAGGTGCAGGACCTTGCACTTGGCCTTGTTGAACTCCATGAGGTTGGCACTGGCCCACCTCTCCAGCCTGTCATGGTCCCTCTGGATGGATCCCTTCCCTCTAGGGTGTCAGCCACACCACACAGCTTGGTATCATCACCAAACTTGCTGAGGAGACACTCAATCCCACTGTCCATGTCTCCAGCAAAGATGTTGAACAGCACTGGTCCCAGTTCTGACCCCTGAGGGCCACCACTCATCACCTGCCTCCATTTGGACATTGAGCCATTGACCACAACTCTCTGGGTGTGCCATCCAACCAATCTCTTATCCACCAAATAGTCCATCTGGCAAATCCATGTCTTGTCAGTTTGGAGACCAGGATGTCATGTGGGAACAGTGTCAAAGACCTTGCACAAATTCAGGTAGATGACATCAGTTGTTTTGCCACCATCCACCATCTCTGTAGCCTTGTTGTAAAAGGCCACTAGATTGGTCAGGCATGACTTGGCCTTAGTGAAGCCCTGTTGGCTGTCACCAGTCACCTCTGTTTTCCATGTGCCTTCGGGAACCTCACCAGACTGCCATGACCTCTCAAATACGATGGACAGAGGCTTAGCAATTTCATCTTCCAGCTCCCTCAGGACCCATGGGTGAACCCCATTAGGTCGCATAGATTGATGCACTTTCGGGTTCTTTAGATGGTCATGAACCTTTTCTGCACCTAATGTGGGGGGTAATTCACTCACCCTGTCTCTGCTTTCACCTGCTCTGGCCTTTGTGTTGAGGTTGGAGCACTTGCCAGAGAAGATTGAAGCAAAGAGTCATTGAGGACCACAAGCCACTCAGTATCCTGTGTTGCTACATCACCCATTTCCTTCAGGAGAGGGCCTACAATCTCCTTGGATGTCCTTTTCTCCCCAACATACCTAAATAAACTTTTCTTATTGTTCTTAACATCCCTGGCAAGATTTAATTCTAGCAGGGATTTGGTTTTCCTAACCTGATCCCAAGCTGCTCGGAGAGCCTCTCTAATCCTCTGAGGATACCTGCCCTGGCTTCCACCCCCTGTAGGCTTCCTTCTTCGGTTTGAACTTTTCTAGGAGCTGCTTACTCACCCATTGCTGGCCTTCTGGAGTTTCTACCTGACTTCCTCTTAGTTGGGATGCAATGCTCTTAGGCTTGGAGAAGGTGATCCTTGCATATCAGCCAGCTTTCATGGGTCCCTTACCCTCCGGGATGTTATCCCAAGACAGTGTCTTGAGCAGATCCCTGACTAGGCTGAAGTCTGCCCTTCTGAAGTCAAGGGTAGTAAGCTTGCTGTGAGCCCTCCCTGCTGCCCTAAGGATCTTGAACTCCACCATTTTGTGGTCACTACAACCTAGGCTGCCCTTGAGCTTAACATCCCTCATCAGCCCTTGTTGGTGAGGACAAGATCCAGCACAGCACCTCTCCTTGTTGGTTCCTCAATTACTTGGAAAAGGAAGTTATAATCCTTGCACTCTAAGAACCTCCTGGATTGTTTGTGTTTAGCAGAGTTGTTCTTCCAGCAGTTGTCAGGGTGGTTGAAGTCTCCCATGAGGACCATGGCTTGTGAATGTGAAGCCGCTCCTAGCTGTCTGTATAGTGCCTCATCTGTATTATCCTCCTGCTCAGGTGACCTGTAGCAAACCCCCACCATGATGTCACCTTGGCCTTTCTTCCCCTTAATTTTAACCCATAAGCTCTCAGCTCATCCATCCCCAGGGAGAGCTCCATGCACTCCAGCTGGTCTTTGACATAGAGGGCAACACCCCCACCTATCTCCCCTGTCAGTCCTTCCTAAAGAGTTTATAACCCTCCATTCTGATTCTCCAGTCATAGGAGCCCTCCCACCAGGTCTCAGTGGTGCCAATGAGATCATATCCCTGCAGACTCACCCTCATCTCTAATTTCTTCTCATTGTTCCCCATGCTGCGTACATTTGTATAAAGGTATTTAAGCTGGGCCTCCAGGGAGGTTCCCTGACTAGCTGACCTGAGCACCACCCCTAGGCTCATCTGTAGTAAGCTTGGCTTTATCCCCCACCCCTTCCAACCTAGTTTAAAGCCCTTTCAATGAGTCCCACCAACTCCTGCCCTAGTACCCTTATTCCCTTGTGGGACAGGGTCTTTCCATCCAATGTCAGCAGGCCTGGTATCCTGTAAACCAAACCATGATCAAAAATCCGAAGTCCTGCTGGTAGCACTAGTTTTGGAGCCAGGCATTGATCTGTGAGTAGTTCTTGACCCACTCATCATTCCCCAAACCTGGAGGGACAGAGGAGAACACAGCTTGCGCACCTGAGCCTTTGACTAGTCATCCCAGTGCCCTAAAATCTTTATGACTCTCAAACCTCTTTTCTCCACCTCGTCACTACCTACATAAAAGATTAAAAGAGGATAATAGTCTGAGGGCCATATCAGACCAGGAAGTTTCCTGGTTATTTCCCTTACCCTGGCTCCAGGGAGACAGCATACTTCCTTGTGGGAAAGGTCTGGATGGCATATGAGACCTTCAGTTCCCCTCAGAATGGTACCACCTCTCACTATCACCCTCTTGCTCTTCTCAGAAGCAGTCCTAATCTGAGGAGCTGGTTGCTTTGGCAACTTCTTAGGAGCAGTCCTATTGCACCTTGCTGGCTGCTTTGGCAGCTCCCTGGATGGGGCTTCTTCAGCATCATTGCTTGACTGGTCCCCTGTCTCCAGACTGTATCTGTTCTGTAAGGGCACCTGGAAACATGGGCAGGGTTCAGTGAGAACTCTTCTGCTACCCCTAGCCAGGACTTGCTTCCATTCCCCTCTGTTCTCTCCTAGTTCCCTTCCTTCCTCCTGGTGTCCAGAGGGCTGGGGATCTTCTGCCTCTTGTGAAGCTACCATCTGCTGCGTTTTCCCTAAGGATGGCAGGGTGCATCTCCACCAATCTATGTCCTTGTCACATTCCCATATGGTCCTTAACCTCTCCACTTCCTGCTTAAGCTCAGCAGCCAGGCTGAGCAAATCCTTTACCTGGTCACAGCACACACAGGTGTTGTCTTTTCTGTCATCCTGTAAGACTGACAGACTGACACTCCATGCAGCCCCTCACCTGGACAGCTGCACACCTCTGAGGCAGATCAGCCTGGGTTCCAACGCTGCTTTTCCCTGAGGGTTTTGAATGAGTAGAGACCATCTCCCAGCTGCCCCGCCTGCTGAGCCCTCCCCAGCACCTCCCCTCGCTCTCACCCACACGCCCTGCGGCGCAGCCACTGCTCGCTCTCCTCACAGTCAAGTCTACATAAGTTGAAAACAGCAGATTTTAAATATGTCACATTAATGGAATTTTACTTGATAAATGTTATATATGTACTTGCACCAAGGTACAGGGATCGTCATACCGGTCAGTGTAGTAACTGCAGGGGTAGACAGATGTGTGAATTATGCACTACTTCTGAAAAAAAAAAAAAATAACAAAACCAAACCCACTCTTAACACTGTGTTACAAATTACATTTAATCAACTGTGAAGTCTTAAGAGCTAACCACATTTTTTTTCAGCACAGGCATTTGAAAGGATGATGAGTCCCACTGGTCCTGTGCCCAGTTCCAGTGTCTCCTCTGAGTATTCTTCTGCTGTTTCACCTTTGGAGGAAGCCCAGATACCTGTTGGTGCTAGCACTCCTTCACCTTCTGGAGTGCTACCTATCTCAGTACTTAAACAACCTGGTCTTGAAGGTATGCTGAACTACTATAATATATCTAACTCTCGCAGGATCTCTTTGAAAAGAGCTGTTTATTGCATCATAGATATATACTTTGTGTACTGATATTTTTTTGTTGGAAATGGAAACTCTGTGAGCTGGGCCACTGAAAAATTAACTTCTGTTTTCCAGTTTTGATGCTTGCCCAGAAGGTCTTAAGTCTCTATTTATGACATATGGGTGGGGTTTTTTTATTGTCCTCTCTGTTTATATTGTGGTTCGGGTTGGGTTTTTTTTGTGCATATACTACTTTAATCGTTTTATACAGCTTAGGGTATCTTGTGTTGTCTGCCAGCCTTAGAGTAAAAGCAAAAAGTAGCTGTTTAGGGAAAGTTTTTACAGAGCAGTGGGCAGTCATTCTTTGTATAAATATGACTGAGTGGCCCAGTTGTGTCTTAGTTCCACTTTTATTAAACATCAAACCTTTAATGAAAATAATTTTTTTTAACAAAGTGATAAGCTAACATTTTTAGAGTGTATTTCGTCTTTCAGTTGTGATATGTATTTTATTCTCACTTCACTACAGAAGGATGATTGAGAAGTAGCCTTCCTTATATAGGAGCTGGTAGATTATAACTATAGCATGGGAGCTTCCTCTGCAAATAGAAATTTTCTTCTTTGCCTATATTTGCCTACCTGGAGATGGGCTGGTGTCCAACGTCTGCTTGGCTCCTGTAAACAGATTCTCTATGTATTTCAGGGGAGAAAGGGCTTAATTTTTATCCTTTTCAATTATTACAATGGTACAGTAACATGAAGTCAGTGTTGTTTTCTTAACCTGTCCTAGGGCTGTGCCCCAAAGAGCAGAAGAGAGTTTGGTTTGCTGATGGTATTTTGCCAAACGGTGAAGTGGCAGATACAACGAAACTTTCATCTGGAGCAAAGACTCAGGACTGCAGTCCAGTAAACCCTGACTTGCCAGAGGTGCATATGGTATGAATTAAGAAGTGCGTGTAGGTGCATGAACTACCTCTTGAACTACTTTTGCTATTGATGGGCCCCTTTACTTACCATTAGACAAGTTTTGCCTCACAGCTTTTGCAATCTAAGCCAGTATTTGATTATTTCTTGGGGGTGGCCAAGGGATCCTTGGATTGAAATATTCTGTAGACCACACTTCAGAGGAAACCATGTTTGTTTTGGGGTGTATTGGGGTGAATTTTTCAAATTGTATGGCAGAAGATTTTCCAAAACTTAAGGTCTTTTTCTATGCAGCCTTTGATTACTACTTTTATAAAGGTAGCCTCAGCCATAGTTCTGAAACTTGCCATGAGCAACATGCTTATCATAGCAGTTTATGGGGTGTTTCCAGTGGCTTGTGATAGTTTGCCTGTTGGAGCAGACTAAGCGGAAGCTGCTTAATGCCCTAGAATAATACATTATAGGGTGCAGCAAAATCTACTTACTGCTTCTGATTGAACAGATAGGAGAACTGGATTTTTTAGAACAGATAATTTTTATGGTGTTGAACCAGTTGTGCTGGACAGGGAAAGTACAAAGAAATGCTGTAACTTTGCTGTGGAAAGCATTTCAGAGATTCTTCAGCTGGAGCCTCTCTCAGCTAAACAGTGGCTCTGAAGCACTGTCTCAAGTGATAACATACGTTCTATGATTCTAACAGCAATCAGAATTCATTAAATTAGTAAAATTGATGATCTAGTTGATTATTTTTTTTTGTATATGGAGGTTTTGAACAGTTATCAAGTGTATAGCATGTAAATCATGTTAATTCATTAAGAATGGATAATAACAAATATGACTTAATTTGAACAAGGAAAGACTCCAGTAAGTTGCAGGTGAGTCTGGCCTTCCTAGAGACTTCAGACCATTCAAGTAAAAGGCCCTGTTTTTTTCCAGGGATGATTGTGCTTCACACTTCTATTAGTCTGTAAGTAAGTTAGTGGTGTAGGGATAATGCCGATACAGTTGATGAATCTGTATTCCTATAAAAGCTCACCAAGAGCTCTCAGGGAGAAGAAAATGAGGCATAATAACATAAATGAGAAAACTTCTTTCCAATTTGTAAAGATAAAACTGAATAGCCCACTTAAGTGATAAAGGGATGAAGATTTGAGACTCAGTTAGTTGTTAGACTCTGTGCTATTCAGCATATTCACAGATGCTAAAAAGGTAGAGATTTATAGACTTAAAGATTTCAAGGGAGATTAGATTCTCAATACTAATGAACTGGATTCTAATATAACAGATGCTGTTATGTCTTTAAATGCAGCTTAAAGAGTGCATGGCTTTCACTTTTTTTTTTACTGCATCACTTATCAGAAGAAGAGAATTTTAAAATCGGTGATCAACCTGAAGAAAATATTTAAGGAGTTTGTTAAAAAGGGAAGCAAATGGCTAGTACAGATTCATAGAATGGTTTGGGTTGAAAGGGACCTTTAAAGGAGTCCCTGTCCAACCTGACTTTGAATGTTTCCAGGGATAGGGCAGGCAAGGATAGTAAAAGAGAAAAAGTTAAATGGAAAAACTGTTGAAACATTAAAGGCATCAGTGCTGTTCCCAGAGCTTGAATATACCCAACAACTTTTGCTGTATCCATTTTAGCAATCAAAAGGTATAGCCTGTCTTCAGTTTTGGGGAAACAGCAGGGTATTATCGCTTGCAAAATATGAGCAACATCTAAAATGAAAAGCAGCTAGGACAAAGTGAGTGGGAAACAATTAGCTGATTGTTGTTGTATGCAGCTTCCGAAGCTCAGATGAAATCATAGTGCAGCTCTAAACCAAGAGATGTACTTTATTAGGTAGCACATAATCCCCAACATGCTGCCACAGGGTGCTTTGAAGGTCAGAGGTATAAAGTGATACAAAACACCAGCAAGCAAATTCGTGGGGAAGAAATGTTAGGAGGCAAATTTAGTCATATTTTCGTCTGTGTGTTACTGGGGTGTTATTTTGTGGGTTGGTGTCTTTTTTATATTTTTTCTGGCACGTGTATCCTTTAAACAGATAATTTGCTGGAAGCTGATGGCATACCAGGAGAACCATTACAGGGCAAGCATGGAGTTGTTAGGTTTCCTTTTGTTGCAATGCAGAATCTTCCCTGTACAGAGAGAATGCAAGTCTAACATACTTGAAAGATGATAGCACACATCTTGATTTGGTTTTTATTTGGTATTTTTCTGCCAGCTCATATCCCAGTGTGTCTATGCTCATAGCTTGTCATACACCTTTTGCTGGGAGAGCAGCCTGGGTTTGACTCCAAACTGGAAATGAACTGGCCTGTGGAAAGCTAGTCTTGGGTAATAGTACATAGTGTAGAAATAGAAATACAACTGCAGGCCTGAACTCCTGGTCCCAGTGCTGGCAAATTAGTGATGACAATGTCCAGAAGCCATGAGTAAGCATGGGGAAGCAGTAATACTAAAAAGATCCCTGAGGGGATACTTCTTTTATTGCTGATGCTAATGCTAAATGCTAATGCTGTATGCTAAAATAACTAATCTGCAGTGCTCTGATACAAATTCTGTGTTACTGAACAAATAAATTAATTAAAATTATGTATCTTCACCTAAAATAGGTACTAATGTAACTTCTACAGATGGGGG
>NW_009952440.1:2575286-2587614 GCF_000747805.2 Chaetura pelagica | reverse complement strand
AGGGAAAGATCCAGGAGAGATGCAATGTGTTTCTTTTTACTTAGAGGAAATGCATTCTTAATATTTGTGATAATTTATTTCTTGTTTTATTTCTAGAATACTAGTAATAAAACTGCAGCTTGTTGTGAGACAGGACTATAGAGATCTGTTTTTTTCTTCATAGGCTGGAAACGCAGGGGAGAATGACATATTAACTGATGTAAATCCAAAACCTAAGGAAGAAAACGATACAAGAATGGAAGAATTATGTCCTTCTGTTTATTCAGATGATGCTCAGCAGGCTATTCCAAGCCAGAGTGAGGTTGGACACAGCTGTAAATCTGTAAACATAGAAGCTGGAGAGCATTCTCCTCCTGCAGAAGCTGAGAAGACCAGTTCCAGTTCCACTGACCAGACTACAAGTGATATGCTTGTTAGTCCCATCAGTTACAGAGCCCTGTGTGGTGTTGAAAACTGTGTTTGTAAAGAGATGAGCCTTGTTCCTGATGCTGATAAACTGCCACCACTTTTGCTTGCAGTGGGCGAGAAAGGAAAAGGTAAAATTTGATAAAGTTGTTGATACTTAAATCACTTGTTGAAAGACTTCTTTATATGAACTTCTGTGTGTGTAATTTATATTTTAAGACAATTCTAATGCATCGTTTATTTGCTGCATGTTAGGTGGTTGGATAATCGAACATGCATTATTAACAAGAAATACTATTAACTGTATATGGAGTAGGAGACAGCATACACTATTTGTCAGTAATTAACAAATTAACGATAGCCCTAGTTTGCACCTTTGTAGAAGTTACTACTTTTTTATGTTCCTTGAATTTTAGGGTAAGCTATTCATTGTTGACTTGTAGCTATTCTAAGTTTGAGAATAATGATCACCCTCTTAAAGACGGGAGGATGGGATGGTCTTCTATATGTTAATGGTCTATAATTCGTGTTTTAGATAGTTGGCTGACATGTTGGACTAAATTGCTTGTTAATTTATTTAGATCCTCTAGTGGAAGAACATCCATCTCAACAACAGGTTGCCTTGCTTCTTGTGGAAGGAGGTCCTAATCCATTAACTTTTATTCTAAATGCAAACTTGCTTGTGAATGTCAAGCTGATAACTTGTAAGTAGTGCACGTTTTCTCCTCCATTAAATTCAACTTTCTCCTTCTGACTGTGAAACAGCATTACTGTGGTATGTATCTTTTAATTAAAAGATTCTTCAGAAAAGTGTTGGTACTTCTCAACGAATGGACTACATGGTTTGGGTCAGGCAGAAATTGTCATTCTGTTGAAGTGTTTGCCAGATGAAGAGATTTTTCCTAATGAAATATTAACATTCTTTAATGACATCTATAAAGATGCAACTAAAGGTATGTAATTTTAATGTCTAGCTTTTTATTTTGTAATACCTTCTTGCTGATCTTTAAAGCCAGAAGTTGATAGGTAAGTTTTCTTGAAGTGTTTGTAAGTATCTAATGATTCTGTTGAAAAACCTTGCAGTGTTAGTGGTGGTTTCTAAATAAACAACAGGAGGGAAGGAATGGATGTTTATTTCTTGCATATACTTCTGTAAACATCCAGTTTGCAAGGAGTTTTTTTATTGTTACTCAGTCATACTGTGTTGGAGATTCTGGGTTTAAGTCCCCAAGTCTATGTTGTAGGACACCTAGCACTTTGTTAGTAGACGTACAATACTCTTAGGTATGTAAATATTTGAGGTGTGTTAATTGAAGTTCATTAATTGGTGTGTGCAGGAACATGGTACACTTTAGGGGTTTTGGTATTTATTAGGAGAAGCCTAGTTTGATATTCAAGCTCATTAGTAAATACCAGGCACTAAGCCTCGGGGTTTAGATGTCTGCCAGACTTCCAGGAAGATGTGCCATACACCACATGGCTTACAAGTCTGCAGGAGACCACTGATTACAGTCATTTTCTTGACACTAATGTTAAACTTCTGCAGATGTGCAAAGACTCTGTCCCTCTTTCTGCAGGAAGGTTAATAAGAAACATGGAAAACATTACTTTTACTGAAAACTTTCTCAGTAACAAAGAGCATGGAGGATTCCTGTTTGTTTCACCAACTTCTCAGAAACTTGATGATCTGATTCTGCCAGATAAACCTTTTCTTTGTGGCATTCTCATCCATAAGCTGGAGATACCCTGGGCAAAAGTTTTTCCAATCCGTTTAATGTTGAGATTGGGAGCAGAATACGGAGGTAAGTTTTAACACTTTAGGCAGCTGTACAAATATAAAAAAAGAGAATACAAGGGTTTTTCTGGAAGAGCAAAAATATTTAAAAACATCTTTGCAGTATATTACTCTCATGTGAAAAGTTTCATACATGGAAAGCCACTTATTGAGACACTTGGGAATTCAAATTGTATTACTAGACTCCCTTAATTTGTTCCTGTTAGCTGATGAGAAAGCTAAGAGACCAAAACAGCAGTACACTATCAAAATGTCTGACTTCTGTTGTCACAGGAGAAAGGTTTGAAGGTCACAAGCTCCATTTACAACTCTAACAAATCAGAGTTTTTAAATTAAATTACTGAAATTGAGCACATGGGCAAAGCATTGGTAAGATGGATAAAGGTATTTGCTACTTATAAGGATAACTAACTAATTAGTACATTTGAAATCTCCAGGCCTGTGAAAATGCAGGCAGCATTCTTTCAAGCTGAAGTGGATGGAGAGCATGTAAACATGCATTACCACAGGCTGTGCAATGACACAGCCTCCACGTGGGAATTGCCCTCCACAGTCTGTTGCAGGCTGTTTGTGAGCACGTTCTGCTCTCCCACTGAGATGCACATCAGCTCTGCTCCAGGCTCGCCAAAGGAGAGTGATTGCACAGATGCCCATTGCCTTGAAGGACAGATAAAGCTAGCTTGAGCAAGACCTGAAAATAGTTATTGCCCTAAATGCCCTCTCGAGTTGCTTGTGTACTTGTTTGAATAACAGACATCTAATTTAGCAGTGTGGGTCCTGGTGTGTTTCCTGTTGCACTGATGCTTATAGTTTAGGGAGCGGATTGAAGCAACTGTTGCGTGCTGCACATAGAGGAACGGATTGCAAAAATGTACCATACCCAACTTTCCTGAATTGAATTCATTATTGATAAACAAGCCTACCATTCTAGAACCTGCAAGTACATAAATATGTATCACGTGCTTGTTTATGGATTTCTTCAGTCAGCAGGGAATTCTATTGGCCAGGCTTCTGTCTGGTGTTTACAAAGGGTGGTAGCTTCTTTATTCATCTTCTCACTAACCAAACGACTTTGGGGTTTTTTTAACTGATTTTGCATGATTTTTTACCTCAGTCCTGATTTTGCTATGCTACTTGGTTTGTTTTGAAATGGCTTCACATTTTGGCCTCCTGCATTTCATTGCCTTGCCTTCCCTGGTTTCCACCTGCATGGGTTTCCATCTCAGCCATGGGACTTCAAAGAATGTTACTTTGTGTGAACATTCTCACTTGCTCTACTCTTACCTATCAATACTAAGTGGTACTTCACTTTGTATTGTTATCAGTGGGTGTTAACCTGTACTGCATTCTTACTCAAGCAACGACAAAGCCTTGCTGCTTCTGGTGACCTAAAGACTGAACCCAGGATATTTCTGACCAGATTACCTATTGCAAGACAGGTAGATGACAGAGCAATATGAATGCAGCAACAAGTGTCTGCCATGAATTGCTGTCCCTAGGAGTGACTCCCTGCAATGACATTGCAGAAGGATTTAACCATGGGTGGGGTAATGATGCTGAGGGCTGAAGGACAGTCCGTGACAGAATCAGGCAGGGGCCTAGATCCTCAGGTTTTTGAAGTTAAGAAACATAGGCTGTAGCTGAAAAGAAAAATACTTGGGTTAGCAAGTTTTATAGTTGTTGATAGGTGAACATAACCTTTTATTTTTTTAATTTCCTCACCCTAGTATATCCAACACCTGTAGTAAGTATAAGGCACCGGAAGCCACTCTTTGGAGAGGAAGGAAACACAGTTATGAACCTACTTGTTGTGAGTAAATGTTTTCTCTTCCCTTTCTGACCTGACAGGCACATGCTGTGGTGTAATTGTAATAGTAATTACTCTGTCACACAAACTTAACCTTACCACAATAAAACACTCTGACTGTCTCACATGAAGAAGTTTTTGGCAAAACCATGAGTGTAAGTTGAGTCTAGAATCTATGTCATTTCTCTTAAGGAAGTTTTTCCTCTGTTAACCAAATAATTTATTGTAAACTTGCAGTAAGTCTGTATGCCTGACAGGTAGCCTTCCTCTTCTAATACTTAAATACAAGTTATCCTTAATGCTGTGATGAAAAGTGCTATAACAATAGGGAAAAAATTGCATGTATTACTTAGGTGTTCACTACATCTTCCTAAGCCTCGAGACCATTACAGCTGAGATGAAACTGCTGTCTATGGCTCCTCTTTCCTTTTTGCCACTATTGATGTCCATGTCATTACATAAGGAATCAATCAGAGTTGTGCCATCTGAGAAACAGCATGCTTGTTCAATAGAGGAATCTTACATTTTCATTCCATGAGTTAGCTCCCTGCCTGATTGGTGAAGCTTGAGTACCAACGTGGAATTGCATCTCCAGGCTTTGAGGAATCTTCACGTTGTGGTGCTGATGAAGCAGGATTCTTTGGAGTTTATTCAGCTGGTTTAGAGTTTCTCTGATCCTCCTTCATAGCTGTGTTTGTAGTGTCAGCTTGAAGCAGGCAGTGGGAGTACATGCTCCATGGCAGGTCTACCTCTCGATGCAACAGGAGTTGTAGTCATTGTAAAATGACTGACAGATGTTCTCTTGGTGTTGCATTTTTAACTACACATGGTGCAAATCCTCCACTAAAGATCACAAAATCTAGTACCACGTAAGTGGCTGAAGAAGTGCTAAATAATGAAGGCAAAGAGCATCTGTGGTTTCCTTCCTTAATACTGCTTAAACAATGCCAGCTCAGCTGAAACTTGCAATGCAGTAAGATGTGTTCATAAGTACCCTTCTTGCTACAGCTGTGCTGATTGAGGAGGATACTGATTATCTGACTCAACTCATGTCAAGAACCTTCTCTAAGCTTTCTTCACATGAGTTAATGAAGTCAACTGAGAGTATTTCACATCTAATGTAGTACTTCTGGAATAAAACAGGAGTATTATGCAGAAGTGGCTGAAATGATGGATGGTAACTTCTGTCAGAGGAAGGTATAAGAAACAGTGCAGTATTCAAGCTGTTCCTCAGGCAGTTAGAGCTGTAAGGAACAGTGTGTGAGCCTGAAACAAGCTAATCTAAATGGCGACTTCAATGCTTTGCTTTTCTGTTAGAGAGGGGGGGTTATTGAGGTATTTTGTTAAATAAAACTGTTAGATCCTAATGTGCATAAAGGTAAGAAAATTGTTTGCTAATGTAAAAACTTTGTCTGTTATAGGACCTTACAAATTATAAGTATACTTTGCATACCATAGACAACCTGTTTGTTCATGTGGAAATGGGTAGAAGCTGTATTAAAATACCCCTAAGAAGATACAATGAGGTGAGTAAAAAAAAAAATCTTTCTTAGCTTTCTAGTCCACACATTTTAGTTATTTTTCATGTATCAGTCACATCTTTAACATGAGCTTTTTAAGAACCACCCTCTCCTCCCTTTTTTTAGAGGCTGTAATTATTTCATTCTGTAATCACTTTCCAGGTAGTTATTCAAGTGAATTACTGAATGGTACAACTGCATGAGACTTAATGTATACTTTAGTGTTAAGACCAAGAAAATACTTAAACTGTAATATTTTGCATTGTTCAGAGGGACACGGACTTACTCATTACTCCCCACTGAAGTAATATTTTTTGATCATGCTTAGTGTTCCTCTAATTAGTCATGGCAGACTGTGTTCATACTCTCTGGATTTGACTAAGTCTTGGAACTTGTTTTGAGAGCTGGACTCTGCCAGTGTCTTGCATTTAAAATGAGTACTGCAGAATGAGATTTATCAATCTAATTACAGATTTTGTATTGACAGGTAATGAAGGTGATAAATTCTTCTAATGAACATGTAATTAGTATTGGAGCAAGTTTTAACACTGAAGCAGATTCTCACTTAGTGTATGTGCAGAATAAGCATGGTCTCTATCACACACAAGCTATAAGTGCTACAGGAGATCCTAGGAAAGGTAAGCTGTCTAGTTTGGATTGTGCAGAAAAATCAAATTTCTAGAGCAGAAATGTAAATTTAAACTGCAAGGAAAAACCTGTATTCCTAGTAAGTTGTTGCAACAAAAAGTATAGCATTCAAGCACCAAAGTAATCTACACACAGAGTAAAATGTTGCTGGTTTATATCAATGCTTAGCTACCTTTTACAAATGTTACATTGACTGGAAATTAATATTTTTCTATCTTTTTGCATAAAATTATCAATATAACCTACATTTTCAGACATAATCAGATTCTTTGCATAATTCAAAATCTGAGTGTAATATGATGGTGAATTGGGCTATATATTTACATATGTAAGCAAATAGCCTCAATAACTAAGCATATGGAAACGTGGGAACAGAAAGTACCTCTATACCACACCTGGCAAGCTGATGCAGCCACCTGAGAGAACAGTGCAGAGGTACCTCTGAGTTTCTGAAAAGGAAGCAGCTGTCCAGCCTGGCAGCCTGGCAGGGCTGATGAGTCCTGCTTTGCATCAGAGCTCATTATTTGAGGGAGGAAATTCCTGGTTTACAGGGCTGTACTTCAGTGTCAACCAGGAATGTTGTTCCTGCTGTGTTAAGCACAGCTACTTTCATGCTTTTGTTTGAAGCACTGTCTGTACCTAACTGATCTATGCAAAAGTTTGTAGCAAGAAAATTCACTTGGGTCATATTCTCTTTCAGTTGCTTTTAGTACCATAGAAAATAATCTAAACTTCAGTACATCTTCTGTAAAAACATTAAAACTTGAGTGGCATGTCTGTTGTAAAGGAGATAAAAAACACAACTACAACCCACATCACTGTTTCTTCAACTGTGTATCCTCTGTATATAGAGCTTTTTTAGCTTGCTGCCTATGCCTTAAAAGGATACTGTCTACGCTCACAAAATAAGTTAACAAAGTTGGATGTATTTATTTTTTTTGCTAAGACATAGGAAAGAAATCTTCTCTCTTTATAGAGTTGTTTCATATCATCCTGTCAGTACAGGATTTCTGGTAGTGCTTTCAGTATGGTAGTTCATTTTTCCTGCCTTTTGGAAAAGCAATTTGTTAAACATTACTAATGACAAACGTGAGTGATGCGAAGTGGTACTCACTTTGCTCCTACTTTTTCTAGTTACAGGTGTAAGTTTTGTGGTATTTAATGGAGCCTTAAAAGCATCTTCAGGACTTTTAGCTAAATCCAGTATAGTTGAAGGTAAGAATTTTGTCCTTTGTGGCTTTGTCTCTTAAGAGAACTTAGAAAATAAAAATAAAAAAAATCCAGCAGTCTTGTGCAAGATTCCTCAATAAGCTACAATTTTTCTTTTCAGGATTTTTAACTGTAGAAAACCTATTGCAAATGAGTGCTGCATAAGTAAATACAGGCTAGTTCACAGACCTGTTGTAAAACATACTAAGCCTTAATTCTATTTGCTTTAGTCAGTGTAAGTCTTACCTTTCATGGCTGCCTTTAACTGGAACTATATGCTTTATGGATGAGAGAGATGTATATATTGACATACAAATGCAAAAAAATTCTAAGATTGGTATTAAGTCTTAGTTCTGGTGACAAAAAAGGTTTTCATTACTTCCTCTTTCATGTAAAATTTAATAATGTAGTTGTGGGATGGAACTCATTTGATGTGCATTTATTAACAAGCAGTAGGAGAGGGCCAATCCCACCAGAATTTAAGCCAAGATGCTACTAAAAAAGCTGGTGCTAATCTTTCTGTAGATAAGCTGGAATTTTAACTGGTTTTCTTCTAGATGGACTAATGGTACAAATAACACCAGAAACGATGGAAAGCCTACGTCAGGCATTAAGAGACAAGAAGGACTTCAAAATAACTTGTGGCAAAGCGGATACAGGAGACATAAAAGAATACGTAGATATTTGCTGGGTAGAAAATGAAGAAAAAACAAACGAAGGGTAAATCAAACCAAATAAAAGCTTCTTAGAGAATTCTTGTTTCTAATTTTCAGATAGCCACCATTCATTTCTTTTAATAAAAACAGCAAAGGTTAATTTGAAGAAAGTACTTGATACTAAAACCTAAAAAGGGATAGAATGGTAAACTACTTGTAGCCCTCTAGATGTCACTAGCAGACCAATTTTGCTTGTAGTTCACTAACGTGTATAGTTTTCTTTCTTGGGGAAGTTGTTGTAAACATGTGTGAACCACCTCTGAAAGTCCTCTACCACATCAGTAACCAGTTCCTGTGAGGATGCAATTAATGCCTTTCAGCTTCCTTGTTGGAGATAGGGGGAAGGGCTTGGAAGCACATAGAACTGCCCTTGGCCAATCAGTGCTTGGAATGCCAGCATTCACAAAATAAAATGAGACACAAGACACCTTAATTTGATGTGATTTGAAGGCTTGTTTATGTAGCTTCAAACTTTTAATTGCACATCACAAACTCAAAACTTGTCTCAAGTTGTTTCTTAGGCTGCAGTTTTAATTTTGTATGCCTTCTTCTGTGGCCAACTAGAATAAACATTGGCTTTACCCAAGATGATTTATAGCTTCTTAAACATGTTTAAATTTCAATCAAGTAAATGTTGTTTGTTCCTTATTTAGAATATTTCTTTTTGTAGCATCTGTATTTTGGTTATGCAAGTCCTTTATTACACGTTCTCGTAAAGCTGTTTAAGTAGCTTTTAAGGATGGCTAAACGTTATTTCATAAGTTATTGAATCTAAATCATAAAATGTTGTTTTAATCATTAACCATACTCTTTATCTTTCACAGAATTTTAAGCCCAGTTGATGGAAAATCAATGGAAGGAACTTGGTGTGAAAAAATAGCACAAAGAGACTTAGAAAGAGAGGGAAAAGTTCTGAATTGTACCGAAGTTAGTAAATTATATTGTTCTTGAGCCCTTTTGCTACTTCTTAGAATAGACATTGCACTAAGTCATACTACTAAAGAAACTAACTTCACACAGAGCCATATTGATGGGTAGAATGGTCTCTGTAGGTCTCTGATACATTTACATACTTACCTTTTTTTCTCCTTTGAAAAAGACTAAAGCTCTATTAGCATTAATCACTCCTAAGCATATAATCCAGATATTCCAGTGGTCACTTAAATGTTTAAATACTAACTAGAATAACTAAATACTAACTAACTAGAATACTTTGCCAGCAAGCAAGCATTACAGCTTGCTGTGTTCTGTATTAGTGGTACACTGAATTACTCTTCCTTAATTTAATATAAACAGGCTAATGACTGTTCTTTGTGTAATTTCAGGTATACTATTTTCTGAAGGACCATAGAGTATCCAGTCCTGTTCCTCACCAGTTTGCTAAAGAGATTGCTGCTGCTTGCAGTGCTGCTCTTCGCCCACACCTTAAAACCTTGAAAAATAATGGGATGAACAAGATAGGCCTGAGAGTTTCAATTGACTCAGATATGGTAATGTTTCAGCTTTTATTGCAGACATTCCATTGCAACTGAAATCTTTCTTGTAAAGACCTTGAATTTCTTCCTGAATGCTTTTAGGTTTTTGCCCAAGCCCAGATGGAGCCTGAGGATGAAATTTTGTGAAGAAGCTGTATTAATGGCTAGTTTTTTCTTGAATTGAATAGTCTTGTTTCCTTACTCTGCTCAAATTTCCTAATAGCTGCTTGTAGTAAATCATCAGTCTTTCTCTAGTTCTGACTCTCTGGCACTGATCTGCCTCCAAAGGGAGTAAGTTTAGTGAATCATAGATCTAATTTTGTTATTTTCTCAAAATAAGCAGTTTTCTGCTCATTTTGCTCGCTAATGTAGTTCAGCAAGGAGTGTTTGCCCCAAAATCTGTACAGCAGAAAAGCACAGGTCAGCTCAGCTGAGCATGGAAGAGAGGGAAGGCAAGGCTATCCAGTATGTAATGCTTCTCAAAAGGTGACAAATGTGGAACAGTTCCTTGTTTCTGAAGGTGTTCTGTGTTACGCTTACCTTTTTTAAGAGAACCTGGAAATAGAGTCCTGAAAATCCATTTTTCAGCTGTATATTTTGGAATTAATAGTAACTGTGATAGATCATTCTTGGACATTGGACTGAACCAGTCTGGAACACAGAGCATCTGTGGTCCTGTAAACACAGGGGAAACGTTGGCACTTTTCAACTGAAAGCTTAACTGGTCATGACTGACCTCAAAGTCTGTTCAGGTACCAGTGTTGAGATCTCATTTTGTCACCTGATGCTAGCTGAGATATTCTTTTACTGGGATACTACACTTCTCTGCTGCCTCGTCAATACAAAAAGTGTTAATGTCCACATCGATATGTTTTCCTTCTAGTTCGAGTATTCAGCTGGATCTGGAGGTCACCCTCTTCCACAGAAGTATCTGAATGAATTGGACAATGATCTGATTCCTGTGATTCATGGTGGAATGTCAGATCCTACAAATCTACCATTGAAAATGGAACTAATATTTTTCATTATAGAACATCTGTTTTGATCAGTCCAGTTACAGGCAAGACGCTGATTTGCTAGATCTGAACACCAAAGTTGCAATGCTACAAACACTACAAAGATTAAAAAGTTTCTAAACCTGTTCTAATAGAGTTTCAAACTGTTTTATAAAAACCCTCAAATTCTCTCTGGTTACTTCACCACAAAAGAATTGTAGTTTGTAACGTTTCCTGAAGTTCTGAAAGTTTACACTTAATACAGGTGCAGAAGAGGGCAGGTTTTGTGACCTCTTTACAGCACTGTAGCATTTACTGTATGTAGTGTAACTTTAAGCCATACTATCTTGCCTCTTAACCTCAAATAAATACACTAATTTAAAAAAATTGCTAGGGTTAGTTCTGATCTTTGCAGCATGTGCTTTCCATGTGCAAATGAGCTCAACTCTGAAGCAGAAGCTGGCACAGAACTGTGTTCTTGCCCTTTGAGTTACAAATGCACCATCTTCTGTAGCTGACTGCACACTTCACGTGTCACTACAAAACGCAAGTGCACACCCTCTGACACTTGTTTATGGTCAGCATGGGGAAGAATTTTGCAGGCATGTTTTAACAAGACTTTGTAGTTGGTGTCCTTCACATCAGGATATAACACTGGTGCTTCAGGAACATAATGCTCTGAAATTAATTTTTCTATAGAAAACCTGATTTCTTTCCTGCGTTTATACGGTTTTGTCTAACTTAAATGGATGCTATTTTTATAAATACTGCTATTTTTTTTTCTTTCTTTGTGTTTAGAAGTCTTGATAGAATTTGACCTTTGAAGGATTAATAAAAATCCAGATTGCCCTTGATGGTAATCAACACTTAGCAATAAGCCGGACAAGAATTCTGCAATATCCTTCCTGCTCCTGCCTACTGCTTTTGCAACCTCTTAGTAGCCACCTTTACTTTCAGGGAGAATTGATGTATTAAGTGTGAATTTTCATGAACAGTTTGGGGGATTTTTTTTAGTATACCTGATGTTGTATAGTATGTATTTTTTATATTGGGTCAAGATCTATTTATGTATTTGTGATGCATGTGCTTTGTACTGAGGTTCAGTGAACCGTAAACTGTGGTTTGCTAAATGTCACACAACTTTTATCAAGAAGAGAACCAAAACTAAATCTGTGCAAGCTAGGCATTGTTTTCAGTAGAAATGCTGGTACCATTTTATAATCGGACTCGTAAAAACGTTGATGCCTTCTTGAAGTAATAGGGGATATCTTATGTTTTTGTATCAAAAACAATTTGTAACTTAACCTAATCTCTCTTCTGCTGTTACCTGTGCTTTAAAAAAAAAAATGGTTCTACAAAGTTCAGGCTGCAAGATCTTACCCTGAGGTAAACTGAGGCTGCACTTGAGCTAATTCATGTAACTTTTTGAGTGAAGCTGCAGTTCTGGAGAAGAGCTGAAGACCACACCACGTACAGTATCAACATAACATGACCTTGCTGGAAAAACGAGCTGCAGCTGAACTCCAGGACCCACCGGTGGAAGGTTGTTCAGGACTGTGCTGGGTGGGTGGAGGGGGCTGTTCCTGTACCCCAGGGGGGCCCAGCCTGGCCAGGGTAACTGGAGCCACGGCTGCCTCCTGCTACTTCCCTGTACTAACTCCTCTTAAGGAATAATCAATAAAATTAAGGAAAATACTTCGTATCTTGCCTCTGGTATTAAAAAACATTTAAAATACCGGTGGCCTCGGCTGCTCCTCG
>NW_009952440.1:2549104-2574005 GCF_000747805.2 Chaetura pelagica | reverse complement strand
CCCCCTGTCCTGTCAGACCCCCCTGCCCTGTCAGACCCCCCTGCCCTGTCAGACCCTCCTGTCCTGTCAGACCTTCAGGTGAACCAACCTCCTGCCTGCATCTCCTGCCTGCAGACCAGAGCCACAGGAGTTTTATGGTTTCACACATCCAAGCCTGTTTGGAGTGTTGCTCAGTTTTCATATTTCACGGGGGACACAAAAGGATCCAGGTTAAACCAACTTCAGTGTTTACAGAGATTAGGCCACAGCTCCCCAGACCACCAGCCTGGGCAGGACTGGTCCTGTTGCCCTGTGCTCTCCTCTTTATGCTCATGGTAGGTCACCCTTGACACATCTGTTTGTGTGTCCACTCTGGAAACCAGAGACTGGAAAGGACCTCATGGAAAATCCTGCCTCCCATGGAAAGGTGCTTGTGACAGCCTGGTCAGGGCTGCACTTCAGACTGCTTCTGTGCAAACTTCCTGCAACGGTTCAGGATCCCCAGGTAGTTTTGACCTTATGTGGATGGATCTTCTAGGCCTTTTTGGACTGTTTTGAGTTTTGCAAGAGAGGCAGGTGATTTAATTTAAGCAATAAATAATTTAAGAAAAACAACAACAACAACAAAATGCAAGCAAATGTCTTCCTCTCTTGTCCTTTTCCTTCTCTGTCCAGGCAGAGGTTGACAGATTCTGGTAAAAATAAAAGGTTTTAGCCTGCCCACACTTCTAATATTTTCATGAGCTTTTACAAGAAAATTGTGATTGCATTAAGAAGAGCAAGAGATACAAATGGCATTTTACAATGATCTAGCTTTTTTGTTTTGTTTTAATTTCTACAGCCTACTTAAGCACAGACCAAGCTCACTTGTGTTTCAGCTCCCATTTTCCTAGCAGATGTTTCTGGTTGTCTGGCTGACTTTTTGAGGTTTTGGCTGAGGTGGGTTGGTCAGTTTTGAGAATTAGACTCAGTCTCTGCCACTGTTAAAATTATCTGATCAGCGTTTCTCTAAAAGGCAGGGTAGAAAGAGTTGCCTTGTAATTGTGACCCTGAAACTGTTGGATTTGCGTTTGTTAGAACGTGCATTTTTTTAATCAACAGGTGATGTTCACATGATAGAAGCAGATGTTCTTCTTCGTGGTGGCAAGGAAGGAAATGGAGACCCAATCATGGCTCATCCACCTGAAACAGACAGTGACAACACATTGCAGGAATGGCTAGAAGAGATTGTCAACACAGACAAAGGCATCAAGCTGGATTTTAAGAGGTATCTCAAGGCAAAAACATATTTATATGGCTTGCATTCTTACTAGTTAGCAATTTTACAAGTAGACTTTTTCTTACTGTGCAATTTCATGTAACACATTCCTTCCTGAACAGAAAATGCAGTGAAACATAATGAGTTTTGCTAATGCATTGAAAGAACAAAAGCTTTAGAACTGGTTGGAATTACACATAATTATATCATATTCACAGAATTAATTACTGAGTTACTCTTGAGCCCAGTTTTCCCATCAGCAAATCTGAAGTGGTAGTGCCTATCTAGGAAGGTCCTATCAGTTCCTGCTTGTGCAAAGAAGTTTGGAAAGACAACCTCCTGACTGGGGAGTCAGGCAGTGGCTCCCAGCTGCAAGTGGGGCTGAGTCCCCTGGGTTTCCTGCCTGGCAGCACACAGGTCAGGTTTCTCCTGCTGTCATCCAGCTTTTTTGGTGTCATTCTCTAGCATGGGAAGGAAATGGAAGTGTGCAGGCTTTTCATGGAGCTTCTGGGAAGCTTGCTGAAAAATTGATTCCTGTTCTTAGTCTGCTGAAGTTCATAATAATTTAGAAACATCAGTTCATAGCAGTGTGAATATCTTTATTTTCCCTAAGCTTTTTCTTTTCCCTCTCTTCCTCTCTTCTTCTCTTCCTCCCTTCCTCTCTCTCTTTCATTCTCTCTGTCTTTCTCTTTCTCTGTCTTTCTCTCTCTCTTTCTCTCAGATGGGCATCTGTGGGGCGTGTAGCCTGTGGTTTGTATCCATGTAAGCTGGAGCAGTTGAGATCCTCTCCCTGCTCCTCTCCTTGTCTTCCACTTCCTTTTCCTGGTGCTCCTGTGGCACCCAAAGGGCCAGTTTAGGATGCTGAAAAGGGAAGCTAACCTTGCAGAACTGCATGAAGAATTCTCTGTAGGCTCAGCTCTCCATCAGATCACTGCAAGATATTGAGGAAAAGCTGGAAGATGGTTTATTCAGAGCTTTTGACAACTCACAGGAGAAAACACAGGTTCTTGCTATTAGGAAGGAGAACACAATTCTGATATGAGCGCTGAGTTCCTGAATGTTATACAGAATGTTAATTAATTTTCTGCAAGAGGAAGAGTACGTATTTTCTTGGCATTTGGTGCCTTTCCCCATTACTCCAGGTTTCCTTCCACACTAATGCTGCTTTGAAAGTTTTGTTAGGATAGAGAGAGGTTATTTTTTGTCGTGTAACTACGCTTTTCCATGTGAGAGAACAGTGAGGACATGTGACTCAAGATACTTTGTTAAATGCTTGCAAGAGGCACAGCATTGGTTGCTGCAGTGACTGCACCTCATGCTTCATGAGTTCAGGGTGAACACTGATGGGAAGACTTCCTCCTGGCACACTTTTGAGTTGTGGGAGCAAACACTACCACGGGTTAAATGTTCAGATGGGTGCCCTTTCAATCTATTTGCCTGAAAATGTCCGCTTTTTCGATTTTATTCTCCTAGTATGGTTGCACCATCGTACACAGATAGGAAGGTCATTTCAGTCTGTTAACTGGATCTGAAATAGTCATAAAAGCCTTACCACTCTTAAGTGCTGTTGACATGTGGAAAATATTAGTTTTAGTCTTTAGATAGTATATAAACTTCATGGATACATAAAAATATAATAAATACACTTAAATTCATTATAGTATTTGTGGGTTTCAGGTATCTTCAGTCCAGTGGTCTAATTTAAACAAAAGTGTTGAGTTTGCAGTTGCTTCCTTTATTAAAATCCTTCCTAAGTGTTCAATAACATCCAAGTCTTAGCAGGTTACACGTTGGAAGAGCTGTGAGGTGAGAGCCATGAGGCAGTTTGCGTTGGGAGCAGGGAGACACGAGGCTTATAGCACTTCACACCAGCAGGATTAATCACCTGATGGGAGAAGGGGTGCTTAGCACTTCTGTCTGGCTTACAGGGACAATTTCATTAATATATGCAGTTTCATCTGGAGCATCTGCCCTGTGAGGAAAGGCTGAGAGAGCTGGGGCTGCTCAGCTTGGAGAAAAGGAGGCTGAGAGGGGATCTCAGTAGCTACAGGGTGGGTGTCAGGAGGATGGAGTCAGACTCTTCTCAGTGGTGTCCAGTGACAGAACAAGGGGCAATGGGCACAAACTGGTACACCAGATTTAACCTAAATATAAGAAAATACTTCTTTACTGTGAAAGTAACAGAGCATTGGAACAAGCTGCCCAGGGAGGCTGTGGAGTCTCCATCCCTGGAGACATTCAAAACCCTCCTGAATGCGTTTTTGTGATCCCCATCTGGGGCATCCTGCTCTAGCAGGAGGGTTGGCCCAGATGATGTCCCTTCCAACCCTGCCCATTCTGTCATTTTGCGATTCTGTGACCTCCTACATCTGCACTGCACATTTCCCACCCTTAGTCTGAGCGAGGTGTCTCCTCTCCCCACCTGTTGCTGGTACAGTCTGGGCGCCGTGCGACCTTCCTTGGAGCTCCTCGAGCGCGTGAAGCAGCACCTGAGGAGGCCTGTTTGGATCAACGCAGACATCCTGCCAGGACCGAACACAGATAATGCTGGAGTGGATGCAGAATTGTTCCTTCACACTGTCACTTCCTTTTTCCCAAACGTAACCTTATCCCTGGGGTGGACAACTGGCTGGCACCCTGACAAACACAATGAAGGTAAAGGTAGAAGACTTCATTCTTACACTGCACAGTCTGTTTGCTTCATTTCGTAATTGATTCAACAGAAGTTCTGTGCCACCTGGTCAGTTTGAAAATAATGCTGACTGTAAGAGTAATTATTTTACTAGTTGGTGTACTTGATTAAAAAAACTGTTGTTACTGTTGTTGCTATGATTTTCATAGCCTGTAAGAAATAAGGAATTTTAACTAGGTTCGGTGCTTGTATTAAGTCACAACAGCAGGTACTTTAGATGTGTTTTAGATGGCTTGATTTTAGCATTTTAAAAGTCCAGCACATTTCACATCCTGCTTTTCTCTTACAGTGTTCTGCTGCATTCTGTCTAAATTTTTTGAAACCTTCCTGTTTTTTAAGGGTCATTGTCAAGTTAAAACTAGTTCATGATGAAGTCAGTGGCAATGCAGGTTTTTAGGGAGAGAGCAGACATAGTTTCCTGAGTGTTAGAAAATGTCACATTCTGTAGCTTTATGTAAAATAACCCCTGCAATTAAAAAAAATAAAAGATTTTTAATATATGTTTATTTTTCCAGATTGGTACTGCTTTTCTCTTCTGGGACAATGTGATATTTTTTTTGTTTATAATGATTCAGCAGTTTTATGTTAGAGTTATGTCATTCTAACAAAACCCACGCTTGCTCTTGTATAACCCTGCAGCCTGGCCACCCTGGAATTTATTGTGTCTTCATAGAGTTTGTATCTGTGAGGAATTATTTTTAATCAAATGGTCTTTATTGTAGGATATGATTGGATGATGGTGAAAGAAATGGCTCAGATATGCAACCCACTTCCCCAGCCTGTAACTTTCCCTGTGAGAGCAGCATTAGTACGACAATCAATATCTGAGCTGTGCTGGTTAGTGCAACAGTCTGACAGGTAAGTTTGAGAGCCTTAATTTTTAGCTGTCTTTATGACAAAGGCACATAATTGTTTATATTTAAATATAGTACAGTTATGGGTACACACTTACCCCAGTTATGTTGAAAATCCTTCCAGGTTGTCCCTGTAGTTCTTACATTGTGTAAGCATGCAGAAGTGATGACTATTAATTTCTTTAAAATGGTAAAATTCCAAAAGCCTCTTTTAAAATTACTTGTTACAGGTAGTGAATCTTGTGTAGATTTGTGATCCAGTTGCACTATAAAAATTTAGTAAGACTAATGTAGTTAAATAGACCAAGCAGCTGCACATTGCAATTTGGAGTTAATTAAATTTAAATACTTACATTTTATAGATACTTTTCATTGGATTCAGTATTTATCTTTTCTGTAATAATGTGACATAAAAACATTAAAGGTGATTTTTAAGTTGGCAGTTAGTGGGTGTGCTACAAAGCTAATTTTTCTTAGGTTCTTGAAATACATCCAGTTATTTCCGAACACTGAGTTAATATTTCCTTTCAAAAATAGTTCTTAGAAACCCATATTATAGAAAAATACTATTTACATGTAACAGAACACAACCTGCTTTGTACATACTCTCTTTTACTCCTCTCTCACCTGCTGCATTTACTGACACTTTAGTAAAGTTGTTCCTTAAGCACTAAGCAAGGTCAAAGCCCAAGACAGACAAATTAAGACAGTGATTTGCATGGAAAATATATAAGAAATTAAGAGACAACAGGTGGAAAAAAAAATGAAGTGCTTCTTTCTTTGTTTATAGTGATGAATTGAAAGATAAATTAGAATTAAACATTTGAAACTGGGAAATTAATTTAAAGATACTGTTACGAGTATGTCTTGTGTTCACACAAGGGCCAGGCTACAGATAACTTGTTCTGGGTGGTGAAGGATTGTCCATTTTAAAAATGTTGCTGTCCTCTTTGGGGCATTCTAGCAAGAGGAGCCTTAGCAGCACCTTGTGAGGTGACTGGAGACAAGTTGTGTGACTTACCTCTGTGACGAGGAAAAAAAATTAGTCGAAGGAATAGACCTCTGCAGATTTCAGTTTGTCAATTAGAGGTTTGTTTAGCTAGTCTCTGTAGCAAGTATTTTAGCACCCTGTGTGCAAACTGGGATGTGTTTGATCATGCCTGTTTCTGACGCTGTGATCCAGCAATTTCCTTTCCCAGGAACATGAAGTCACTGTAATGACAAGATAGAGGAGACTGTCAGTGCTGTCAGTTGTAGCATGAATGCAGGGCAGAGAGTGATTTCTTGCCTGGATGTAGAGGGTGAGGAGGGCAGGAACATAGAAAACTGTTTATTCTGGTAGTTCAAAACTGTTTAACTTTGAAATCGAAAGGGAATTTACATTTTTTGTATATAATTGTGTTCCTCAAATCAAGGTACCATAGTTCTGAATAGTTTCAGGAGTTTAGAATTTCTGTCTTACATGCTTAATCTTAGGATAATAACTTTTTTTTTATCTTTCTCTTTTTTTGGTTTCGTTTGTTTGTTTGTTCGTTTGTTTTCTTTTTTTTTTTTTTTTTAATACAGATACAGCCTCACTGTTTGGACAGGAAAGGAAGATGTGTATTCTGTAGAAGATTTGCTTTACATCCGAGAAAACTTTGATAAAAGTAGGGTTTATTATGACATCTTAGAGCCACAAAATTCTGAATTCAAAAAAGCCATAGGTGTAGAATGATTAATACAAAGCAGACAACCTTACAATACTTAATCTCTTCAGACATGAAGATTTCTTCTTTAGGGAAATGCATTTTCCTTCCCAGAATAATTTTGATCTTATAGAACACAGCTGTGATCATTGAAGAAATTTATATATAACACTTTATTGAAAGGCTTCTCAAATAGAAATTGAATGCCTTCTTTAATAGGTCAGAATTGTTAATTACTCGTCACATTTATAATTACTCATGCACCCACTGGTATGTAGTACAGGCTACTCAAGTTACCTGAATGTTCTAGTATTTCTTCCCTGCAAATGTATAAAAGGGAAAATGGCCCCAGCAGAGACTCATGGACCAAAGGAATTTGCTACTCACAGGTTTTCTGTAAACCAGAGCCTGTGGGTGAAGTGCCAGGGTTTGGACATTAGGTCCAAGCCAGCATTGATGAACCCTCTATATTTTATAGTTATTAACCTTTATGGTGATTAACTTCTGTGGTATAATTATTAGTACAAACTATCACTCACAAACCTCTTATGCTGAAGACAACCCCTATTGAGGATATTTGAGGATCTTCTGTGCTTAGCCACCATATTTTAGACCACCACTGATGAAGTGTCTAGAAATCTCTTGTGTAACTTGTGTGGAACAGACTAATAAAATAGAGCTTTTGCTGATAACATGTCTAGGCACAGTATTTTAGGGAACCCCACCAACTGCAGTCTGGGCTCTGGGTCTCGGTCGGGGGAGGAACCAGCAGATGTTTCTGCACAACAATATGCAAGTCATTCTGGCTTGCTGATCTGGCATTAGAAAGCTGGGACCCTCTTGCAGCCACTTTTGGAGACCTCCCCTAGGAGTGGACACACTGTGTAGGATTTCCCAGTTGCTGGAAGGGCTCTCCAGACCCTCCCTGCAGCAGGGGCTCCCCAGCCACTACTGGCCTGGGCAATGGGGACATATGAAGGGCAATTGGTGATGTCCCTTTCTTCATCACTAGAGCTGCTTCCTGTGCTGTGTAGTAATGATTAGATGCATTGCTGTGTTTTGCCCCAACTTTGCTGGAAGTATTTTAGTTGGGTGTATTTGTTTTTAGCAAATGTAGTGTGTGTTTGTTGTGGGTTTTGTATCATTTTTAACCTTAGCCAGTAAAAATAAGCTAACTTCTTTAATTGGGTGTTTGTGTCCTTTGTGCTGACCCTGACCCTTTGATAAAGCATAAAGTTGGCAAAACAGTGGGACACTCCATCTTTACCAAACCCTCTTTTTTGCAGAGGAGGGCAAGAGTCAAGACTGCATTAAATATGAAGCTGTGCAGTTGCCAAAGGTGGTGTTTCATGGCTCCTCTTGATACACTCCATTTTTAATGCCATTGCAGCTGGTCTTGTTCTCACTCCTAGACAACAAAAGATTCTGTTTGCTAGGTGTGAGGAGTCGGATCCATGATACTACACATTCCAGGGATGAGGAATGGTTATTTATACCAAGTGAAAACTAACCAGGTTCTCTGCAGTGTGTTAATTATGCATTCCACACCACATCTTTCCTCCGTGTTTTCTGAGCCACCAGCAGCACAGTCCTTGGCTTGTGGGAAGGCTGGGCTGGAGTTGCAGCTGCACTGCAGGAGGTTCTGGGGCAAACAGAACCCCCAGAATGAAGAGGAATGTACAAAAAGCACAGCAGTGGATTACAGTGAGCAACACATCAGATGCTGCATTAAAAGAGATACGGTGCTTTGTAAAATAGAGAAGTGGTGGTGCCTCTTTCAGGAGTTTTAATCTACATTTTAACAGGAGTTGAAATGTTCTGCTGCACCCTTTCTGAAAGCCAGAGGCTCTAAGAATGAAATAGATGTGCAGTGATTAGTACTTAGAGCAGAAATTGTACATTTTTGTGACAATGCAGTTATTTTCTGCATTTTGCCTGGGTTGTGCATCTTTGTAACTGCCGTTGTGATCTCAACAATTTTCAGGAGTTGAACTTTCCCTTGGGAAGAACTAAAAATCAGTGCAACCCTGTTGGTCAACTGCAGGAAAACTCCAGTCTATTGAATTTTAAGCTTTTTTTTTTTAGCTCTCTTACTTCTGCATCACTGAAAATAAATGCAGATATTGAAATCTGAGCAGATTGAAACACACAGACTGTGTGTTGACTTCTGCCAAACAGTACAAAATGTGGTGGTTTTTTTTCCACAGTGGCAGAGGAGATTCTGATTTATAAATTAAATCTGATTCTGTGAAGAGATAATACCCTGACATTTTCTTGCACTTCTCTTCCCATTCCTCTCACATGCATTTTTTTAACTGTAATGTTCTACACAACACTGGACAGGCTGTTAGTACTGAAGAGTTAAATACAGCTATTTTTGGTTCTTGCACATTTTTTATAGTATCATGTCCTGGTTTGAGCCCAACACCACAACAAAGGAACAGCCCCACGGCCACTCACTCAGCTCCCCACACACACACTCTGGGATGAGGACAAAGCTCATGGGTTGAGACAAAGGACAAGGAGGGTTCTTCACCCATTAAGGTCCCACGCAAAACAGACTCACATTGGGGAAAAATAATGATTTAATTTCACACTCATCAAACACACACAGGACACAGACACACAGAGCAGGGTTTGCATATGTTACCCCCACCCCTCCCTTCTTCCCAGCCCCAAATCCCTTTGTTCCCGGTTTCTCTCCCTCCTTCCCCCCAGTGGCACAGGGGGATGGGGATGAGGTTTAGAGTCAGGTCACAGGCTGGTGGTTCCTGCTGCTCCTTCCTCCTCAGGAAGAAGGATTCCTTACAGTCCTGCCCTGCTTCCCCACGGGGTCCCTCCCATGGCAGAGAGTCCTCCAGGAACCTCTCCTTCATGAGTCCTTCCCACCAGGCCCGGAGCTGCTCCAGCCTGGGCTTCCCACAGAGTCACGGGCTGCTCAGGGAACAGGCACCTCCCCTGGCTCCGGGGGCTTCCAAAGCTGCATCATCAGAGTCCACTGGCAGCAAATGCTCTGGCCACAACATCCAAGTCCACTGGCCAAGCTCACCCCTCCTGGCTCCTTCAGGGAATGTTCCCCCACGTTCCTCCACGAGTGCAGGGGCACAGCTGCCATCTGGCCATGGGCTGCAGGGAAACTTCTGCTTGGGCACCTTCTGCCCCTTCTTCCTCACCAACCACCAGCACCACTCTCCTTTCCCAGCACAGCTCTTTTTGTGCTCCTCTGCTCAGGTGTTATAGACGTTCATTTGAATTTGCTTCTCTGTTTTCATGCCCATCTTCGTACCAATGCACTTATTCTATGGAAAGATGTGTTAACTGTGGGACTGGCAATAAAGCACTAAAGGTGAGATGAAAGCCAGTTATTTATGTTGTAAACAGGGATCTGTGGCAGGTCTGTGTTACTCTAGTTGTTGCTGTCTTTTTTGTTGGTTTTCTTTACACACTGTCAGTGATCTATTCCTTGTACTTAAAACATTGTTTAGGAGCTATAAATTCTGTCACCTCTTTGTGAAATCATTTTATCTACCAGTGCTTCTTTGTGTCTGCTGATACCTTTCAGCCAGGTCCTTTGACTTAATTGTCCTGGTTACATGAAAAATCCAGTTGACTTTAAAGGAGTCGGGTACTGTTCAGAATGTCCAGGTGAGCTAACTGATTAATAAAACGTTTATAATTTACTGCAGGTGTAGTTCAAGCTTTGTATTTTTCTGTGACTTTGTTGGAACTTACTAAACAGGTAAAATAATATGCTAGAGAAGAGAACCAAGATCATTAGTCCTGCACAACTGCGCAGTAATACCCTCCAGTATCACGTAAGCACCATGACAGCAAAACAGAAGCTGCTTTTCTGAGGTTTGCATTGTTTGAATGTGCTGTGGAATCGAAGGAAATGCCTCCAAAGACACCTTTTTCAAGAACAGTTGTCCCCATCTTCACTGTCAGTACTCATGTGAGGAATAGCTCAGCTTTAGCCTACTCTAACTGCAGAAAACCCCAGTCTTTTTCTTCAGTTAAAACCTTAAAATTACAGCCTTTTATGTTTTCTTTATCAGCCACCTGTCTGTGACCAGGCCATTTGCTAATGTTACCACAGATTTGTTTCTGCACTGTTCATTAGACTCAGGTCTGAGCTTTAACTTGTCGGGTTTTTTGTCCTTTTTTTCTGTGGATACTGGAGAATTTGATTCCACCACCTGGCACACGTTGGCTTTTTCATAACTACTGTGTTTGTGCAACCATCCCAGGAAACTGCCTTGTGCAGAACTGGGCTTACATTAAACTTCCACTTCTGCAGCCCATGATCAGGAATTCATGGTGTTGAGGATAAAGTCAGTGAATTACACAGAAAGTGTTTATAACTCATTTAGTAGTTTGGTGATGAAATGGCCCAGGCTTTCCTTTCCTTTGAGGAAAAATACAGAAATTGCAGTGTTGGGGAAGTGGGTTTTGTTAGGTTGTTTTTTCAAGGTGAGGGAGAGCCTTATGTGCATCGCATCTTACATAATGACCAAGAGTCAGAGGAGCTTTTGCACAGATTTCAATGTTCTTCTATTTTTATTGGGTTTTACTTGATTTAAAATTTCATTCAATTTTCAGACAGTACTTCGTTTAATAAGGGTAAAACTACTAATATAAGAAAAGATATCAAGAGTGTCTGCACTATTTTTAAGGAAACTTTGCTAGAAACCTTTTTCTACCAGGAGGCTGTGTCATTTCTCTACATGGTCACTGGAAACCATCTTTTGTTGTTGTGTTTTGACGTTTGCAGACACTTGTTCCTTAAGTTTGTTCATTTCTGTTGCAGGAATGTCAGTTTGTCTGTGCACTGGGATTCCCAGGTGCCTGGGCTTATCTTCTGTGCTGTACTTCCTGTCAGCTTTACCAAGAGTTTTATCTATAAATCTTGTACTAACCTGTGTGCAAAATCAAGGGCTGCCTGAGTGTTGTATGAATCTTCCTTTGCATCTCTTCTAGGGCTTTGATGGATGAGTTTTGGGTTTTTGCAGTGAAGTAAGATGTTACTGCCTTTTTCTAGCTATTTCTGAGATGTCTTTTTCTGCAAAATTACTGTAATTATTGTATTATTGCCTTTTTAGTGCCATGGTTGAAGGGAGCACACACTCCATACAGCAGTTACCCCTCATTGCACTGGGGTACTCAGGGTCTGTGTTCCCTGACACAGGAGCAGTAACTTCTGGCAGAAAGGTGCAGTAAGGAGCAGAGGATGAGATCTCAGGCTGCCACAGCAGGGCTCATTCATTAAAATACATAATAAGCCTAATTTTTTATTGTTCTTCCAATTAAATTCAATTATTATATGCTGTCGTCTTCTGAATTTTGAACATCTGCATTTTTGGGGGCAATTATATGTTGGTCTTTAATATCCTTATGGTTTGGCTTGGTTCCCTTGATTTTTTCAGTGATCCTCTGTCATTACAGCTGTTGCTTTCACTGCCTCATTGTGATTCTTCTCATTGCTGTAGCAAAAAGAAATTATTGAATATGCAAATTCATAATCTCAATAGGGATCTATCCAACCTAGTTAAAATGTGTTTTAAAAAGGTGTTCTCATTGTGGTTTTAAATTTATGTGCAGGTCAGGGTTCTATTTTATAACAGTAGCTTTTGGGAGAGAAGACTGTAACTCTTGCCATCTGTGGCAGCTGGTGAAAGTGTTCAGAATTGCTAGCTGATGCCTTCAGGGAGTAAATGCAAGAATTAATTACAGTTCATCATCATGCATCTGCATCTTCTGAATAAACAGGCCTCTACGCAATTATTTAAAATAATAATAATAATAAAAGTTTTCAGTGTTTACACTTTAAGGTTGTAGCAGGTTTTTTAAATGACTGATGGGATTTCACTTATTTCCTGCCTGGGACAAAAGCTCTGAATTAACATTAGGTTGACAGTGTGATGCTAGCACAGGAGATGCCAACTTTATGGTTGAATTTAAGATCATAGAGTCATAGAGTGGTTTGGGTTGGAAGGAACTTTAAAACTCATCTAGTTCCAACCCCCCTGCATGGGCAGGGACACCTCCCACTAGACCAGGTTGCTCAGAGCCCCATCCAACCTGCCCTTGAACTCCTCCAGGAATGGGGCTTCCACAACTTCCCTGGGCAACCTAGGCCAGTGTCTCACCACCCTCACCAGCCTCCTTGGACCAGGGAAGGACAGAATTAAGGACAAAAAGGACAGACAGCCTCCTTACTTTCAGCTCACCACCCCAAGACTGCAGGAAGGCAACTGCAGGGAAAGCCTGACCACAGCCAGAGGCTGAGGTCTTTCTTCAGGTACTCTCCCAAGGGAGTCCCTCAACAGGCCACTAATCCTAGAAATGCTCTGAGGGGCTTTAAATCACACAGACTACATGGAAACCACAGAGCCCTTGGTCCCTCAGTTTGTATTAACCCTTAATGAACCGGCTGGTTCGTAAACTAAACATCAGTCTCAGTAGCAATTAGTGAGTGTGGTGAGAAGGGGTGTTCTAACATACTCTAAAATAAGGTCCCACAGTGGCTGCTCCTCTGTGAGAGGCAAACACCATGTGTGAGCCTTAAGTCTTATCCACAAACTCCTCCACACTGGAGGGGGGGAGTTGTGGAAACATCCTGACAGTTGGGAGTCCTCCTGACATTGGCTCACGACATTAAGATACTTTTAAGAAAGGAAAGGGCCGCTCCAAGCTTGGTGAATTTTCACAAAAGCAGCACAAGGCACATTCCTGACAGCAGAGCAGCCACTCTGCTGAACTGAGGTGTTGAGCTCAACACCTTGTCTGCCTGAATCCCAGCTGAGGTGGCCAAGGCAAGCCCCGCTTTGAGCTGGGGGTTGGGCAAGACCCCCACAGGTTCCTTGCAACCTGCATTTTTTAAAATTACTTAATGACACGTTTCACCTGCTGCACAGTACATGCTGCTGTAGAGGGCTGATAGGAATGCAAAAGAAGTTTTAAGTAGTTCTTCTGTAATTCCTGCAGTTTGGTTATTAAAAACTTTCCATCTTTGTTGAGCTTTAGCAGACGACTTGCAAGGGGATTGTTTTAAGTACAGAATTTGTACTGCTGTTGCCCCAGAGTTCCTCAGACCCTCACTGAAATCTGCAGGTTCTGTTGGTTGTTCTGGACCAGGAAAAAGCAGCAGGATTGTTTTAATTATGTGAAATGCTGAAGACCTCCTGTGAGGTCTGTGTTTGCTTTCCACCAGCTACACCCATCATCAGCCAAGAACAGGTCTCTCAGGTAACAGGTGTCCTTTGAAGAACAGGAATTCTGCAGGAAATTTGTGTATTTTTTAATATTTGGGGTTTTTTTCCAAGTAATGTTAACTTGTGTAAAGGAGTCCAAGCTCTGTTGTCTTTTTTAAAAAGGATTGATAGCTGGGTACTTTATGAGAACAATTAGTAATAAAAATTGAAATTGTATCCCTTTCACTCTGAAAAAACCCCAACCCTCTTGAGTTGTATAAAGATGTATCCTTACCAAACCTGATCTCCTTGAAGGCGTTGTAGTGCCAGTAGCACCTGAGGGTATGTGTGGCTCAGGAATACCAGGAAGACATTCCTCCCTCTAATTCTGGATTTCAACATTATAAAAAAAACACAAAAAAACAAACCAACAAACAAACAAAAAACCACAACAACCTTGTCTCTTTTGTGATACACTCTCAATGCTTTTAGTGGCAAGGTTATTTTTTACTAACTTAGCCTTTCTGTAGCAAGCCATGCTCTTGTTCCACGAACAAAATAGCAGAGTAATAATTTACTAATGTAAGAATCCATTTACTTAAAAATACCTCATTTTAGCAGGAAAAGTAATTAGTTGTACTGCATAAGAGATGCAGAAAGGTGAAGGTCTATGGATTGGTAAGGGGGAAAAAAAGAGGAATTTAATGACTTTACCATTTTTCTTGTGTAGCTGCATTGAATTATGGCAATATTCTTTCTATAGCATGAACACCACCCCTTGAACACAGCCTTGAGAAATGCCATTTTTAAATGTCTTAAACCAAAATACAGGTTTTTTAGATGATGACTGTTTTTTGTGAGGCCACCACGGTTTGTCTAGAAGTCACTTCACTGTGGGGCTTCACAGGATTTTTTTTTGCAGAGAAAATGAAAACCAGAAGAAAAAAAAAAAAGTCTTTCTAAGCTTAGCATGCAGATGCAAAACCAGCCATCTCACAGGGAGTGTGTTTTGCTGGAAGCTGTAGCTGATGCTGGCAGGAAAGCCTGCCCACAGAAATGCCCCCTCCCTTTCACGTAGAGTATTTCAGGATTAGATCTTTCTGTAACTCAAGAGTGAATGAACTTCACCAACTTTTCATTGTGAGGTATGAGAACTAGTCCAGATGCTTCTCCCTGGACAGGAATCCACAGCTCTTAAAAGAAAACTGGCAGTTTCAGCTTGGGGCATCTTCTTTATCAGATGCATCAAGAGCACCTGGCATGTATTCTGTTGTTTGTAAACTTCAATGTTTTGGGGCAGGAGGGGAAGGATTTAGCATTATGAATTCAGGTCCTGCTTTCCATACTTAGCTTAAAACACATTCTGGATGACTGGAAAATTATGAATAAGACTTCCAAGATGGCAGAAGTGTATCTCCACTGAAGTGGGACCACAGTAAGCAACCAACAGATGGGAAGAGTCTCTCTCACACAATTTGTACAAATTTAGATGTGTTAGATTAAATTCAATTAACTGTTCCAATTTCCTGTGTAGAGGCAGCCTGAGAAACATGAGTGAGTACCTTTGGCAGTGACTCAGTGTCTCTTAAGTGGTGAATAAAAGGATGTCTCTATTTCCATATTCCCTGAATGGGAAAAAAAATAACTTTTATTTATGCATCATCACAACATCAAGAGAACAAAACTGAATTGTTTTTCCTTTGAAGGTCACTTTTAACACTGATGCAACAACAAACACTAATCTTTCACATTACTTCTGCATCAAAATTAGCACAAAATACTGGCAGCATTACAGAAGAACTTCACTTCTCAAGACAAAAGACCATTTTCCTCCACTGTCTGAGCACTTTGCAAAAAATTACTGTTTCAACTGAGGGAGCATTATTCTCACACATGTAATGAATTTTAAAAGCAAAACAGCAGCAATTGGTCCTTGTACCTTTAGCAGAGATGCCAGTCAGAAGATGTGGTCTGTTGCTTTTTTTCCTAAAAAACAATCTGTATTTTTTTAAAGATGTATTTTTATCTTCAAATATTTAACTTCACTATGAAATTAACCAACTAGAAAGTTTCCATTTCCATTTGAAAAGTATATTGTGTCTGTATGCACACCAGTTAGTCATTTAATACTGATATATTTCTCTGTCATAAAAAGGTTTCCATGTAATCCTTTTTTCTACCTGGTATGTGCAGAGGCTGATCCAGCAACATCACCAGGAAGACACCAAACCTGGATGGAACCAAACCAAGTTTCCACTAGTATTTAATAGCTCTTAAAACGTACATAACTCCCCCATTCTTGGATGTTTCACGTGCAAAGTCCAGAGTTGGGGTTTTTGGTTTGGTTTGGTGGCTGTTTTTTAACATAGTGAACACTTCCTGTTTGTGTATGTGCAGAAAGGAGGGCTTGCCAGCCTAACCAAAAATAAGCAAGAGTCTTTCAGTGGATGAACAGGCCACCTCTAATTACATTTTAAAAACCAACCAACCAAAAAGGAGTTTGCCAGCAATATTTTTTGGGGCTGGCACTGATTGTTCTTGAGGGGTGAGAACTAAACAAGTGTGACAGTTGTGGCTGAGTAAGCCAGATGTGCCAGCACAGTGCAGCTCCCAGTGGCCTGCCCAGCTGTCCCCAGCTTAGCAGAGCTGTGGCTGGAGGACAGCAAAGGACACCACAGCTTCCAGCACCTGCATTTTGTGGCAAATAATCAATTTTTACAACTGTGGTACAGATTTGCATCTTTGCTTATTCTAGCTACCTTTGAGAGCTTGGCCAGAGAATTAACAGTAAGATTATCTGCCTTCTAACATCACCACTAGAAACTGGAGAGATCTTGTGTCACAAAGTTGATTTAAAGATTTAAATGTAGTTCCAGCTGTGGTGTAGATGCAAACCATATTCCTTTGATTTCCAGATGTGAAATGTTCCCTTCTTCAAAGTACGTGTATTATGAACTTTTGGACATTTTTACATAAAAAGGTATTTAGAGAGACTGTATGCTTATCATCCACTTGAAATCACCTAATGCTAAGGGGAAAGATAAATAATACTACAGTTATTTGTTAGACAATGTCAGACTGGGTAAATTTTGACTGAAGCTGCAAAAAGGCAAAGAACCCACTGTCTTTCCAGAAAAAACAAAAAAAATTATACAGAAATTCACATTGTACATACACAATTTCAACACAATCATTTTCTGTAACTAATGACAGAACACAGTCAGTACTTCTCCATCCTCAGAAGACGAGTTACAAAATGCCAGAAATCAAGAATCCATGGAAGGTGCACAAAGACAAGGTAGATGTTTGAAATTACAGAGCACGAAATGGGAACAAATAATATTTTAGATAAAGATACTTTAAAAAATACAAGAGCGTGGAGGCAAAGGTCTGTTTCCTTTCTGTAAGGAATCCAGTCGTTTGCTTCAGATTAGGCAAAAGCAGGACTTCCATCTCCCAGGTGAGGGTTACAGCTGTCAGATTTTGGTTTAGGTCCATCTGAGCTCTTCCTTATGCCCAAGCACGTGTGTGAATTGTCCTTGCTGATCAGGACATCTGGATGTGTCCCACCATCTGTATCCTGTCTTGAAAAGAAACCCAGACCTGTGACTGGGGAGAAAAAGGTCCTGCATGACCTGCAGATCTCTTTCTTGAGAGTCTGGAACTGCAGAAAGTAAGGGACCACAGTTTAGATGTGGCCTCTGCCTCCCCCACACCCCTTCCTCATTTTTAAATGAGCAGATTCCAGCAATCACATAGTCTGAGAAGCCCAAGCTGACAAACCTGCCTCACTGACACTGCAATCAGGGCTTGGTCGTTTTAGATGAGATTATGCAGGACTTCCTGCTTGCTGTGCTGGCTTCTTGATCTGGCTCCCAGGTGTGGTGTGATGAGCTGGGGCTTTCCAGTGCTCTGTGAATCACAGGGACCCCAGTGGGCAGCAAGGCACCTACAGCAGGCTCCCAGTCTTCAGCTGGGATGACCTGGGTACAGCTACACACACAGCACAGCTCTGCAGCCTGGATTTTTGTCGACTCCGTATTGTCTGACCGTGTGCAGGAAAGGCACTGAAACCAGAAGATGCTGATCTACACCTGCCACTGCCCACCCTTTGTGCACACTGGTTGTGCCTGAGGTTTCTCTCTCAAGTTCCCAAAGGTAACATGTACCACATTCTTGGGTGGACAGTACACATTTGGGGACACCTTGCAAGGAAACTATTTCCAAAATATTTCTAAAATGAGAACTGCAGGGCCTAAGACCCTTTGCAGGTTCAGCCTGTCACAGGTAAGATTCCAGTGCTGAAGCTGAAAGCATTATTCAAACAGTACAATAAATATTCCTTTGCTTGCAGAAAGCAGCATCATTAGTTAAGCATGTGTTTCCATGTAGTCTCTAAGCTATTTAATTCATTGCAAGGCAGAGAGTCTGGCATTGCAGACCTGCTATCTTTTGTGATATGCATCTTTACACTGGGGCAGTGCAGTGAATATGTACATACCATAAATATTTTCTGTAACCCTATAAACACCTGTTAAAAATTCACTAGTTGCTTAATCTGCTCAGTCTGCAGTGACTGCCTCCTTAGCAGTGTTTTCACATTTTTGGTCTCCCTAAGGAAAGCAGGTGCTGCTGATGCCAAGTGTTTTTGTCCACAAGAAATCATCCCAGAAAACCTGTTCATGAAAGTACTATCTGGAACTGGGGGGTGAGGAGTAATGTTCAGTGGTGGAAGAAAACCTGGCCTGGTCTGAGCAATATGATCCAACAACAAGGCTCCCGAGCCCTGTCTTTCTAGAAAAGGTGGATTTCTCCTGCTCAGGGTAACAGGAGAGACGTTCTCCAGTGCTTCTCTAGAACTCAGTAACAAAGAGTGAGATGGAGAAAGAAGCTTTTTCTTTCCCCTCACTGACCTACTGTCTTCGGCAGCAGCAGGACTTAGGTTAGTAGTTAACTGAGAATCAGAGCTGTAGTGATTTGCTCCTAAATTTCTTCTCTGGATGATACTGCGGAGGTTTGAAATGAAGCTGCTTTGTTCTGAACTGGTCTCCTTACCCACAGGAATCCCACTGGGTTTATGTTTCTCTTCAGCACAAGGAGCCTGGGAGTTTATCTCATTGTATGATAAATTCCTTGATCCAGGTTGATCAAAGGCTTTCAATAAATGAGCTGTGTCCTTTATGTCAATGCTCTGGTGCCTGGTGATGAATCTCTTTGATAAGGCAAGACCATTTCTTTTAAAAGAGAGCTCTTCCTCTGGAGTGATGTCCTGAAGTTCTTCTTGTAAAGAGGCAATTTTATTCTGGTGAAACAGTGATGGAGAGCTCTTTACCCAAGGCTCAGACTGTAGCCACTGCACTTGTGCCAGCTTGGACCCTGCTTTTGTTGAGGTGGATGTTTTTGCCATTGTTTGAGATGAGCTGTTCATGCTTCTGGCACGATCCAGCTCTTTGAAGCTGAAGAGTGCTTCTTGAAGTTCATTTGAACTTGGAAGTGGGGATGGAGACGTTTTGAGTTCTATTTCTGACGGGGAAGTGCAAGTGGTTGGGGAATGGCATTCCTCGAGGTCGGCAGGAGGCACATTTAAATACTGCCTCCTTCTCTGCCTTCGAGAGCAGGACTTCTCCGTTGTGATGATGATCACTTCCTTCCCCTGAGCCCTGCAGGCGCTGAGAAGAACTTCCAGGGTCTCTTTGTCTTCAGAGTTCACTGCATAGACGAGCGCAGAGCAATCGGAGTGATCTTGCAGGCTTGGGTCAGCTCCACTTTCCAGCAGCAGAGACACCACTTCAGGGCCTGCATTCTCCAGGCAGGCGTGCATCAAGGCCGTCTTCCCAGACTTGTCCTGGATGTTCGGATCAGCCTTGTTCTCCAGCAGGTATTTCACCATCTTGGCCTTGCTGGCGCTCTGGGAATCCACGTGTTTCGTCCTGCAGGCGATCATCAGAGGGGTCTCACCCCTGTCGTTGCTCTCGTTGATGTAGGCACCCCCTTCCAGCAGCAGCCTGGTGAGGCGCAGGCGGCTCTGATGCACCGCTCTGAGCAGGGGGTTCCCCTCGCCCGCCTCGCCCATCGCTTCTCCCGCTCACACCTCCCCGCTGCCTGCTGAGAACCCACTTCCACAGGAGAGCCCTGCCTCCCCCCCAAAGAAAACAACAGGGAAAAAAAAAAGGGGTGTTAGCTGTATCAATCGCTCCTGTAAGTACCTCAGTACTTTGTGAAAAAAAAAAAAAAGTATGAAGGGAGGGGGAAAAAAAATAAAAGTATTCCCACCTCCCAGACTTCAGGAAATAAATTAAAACTTAAAACAACATTTGGATACAACAATTACACATGCTTAAAGTAGGGGTGACACTTTTTTGTTATGATTTTTTTCTTTTTTTAAAATTTTTTTCCCCTCTTCTGGACTGCTCTCCCTTTGCTCACACTGCCAAATCAGCTGCAAAAAAAAAAAAAAAGAAAAAATCCTCCCACACCCCCAATGGCTTTGACTGCACCCAAGAGGCTGCACCTACAGTTTGCACCACTCCCGATTCTCATCAGTGCAAGGAACAAGAACTGAACGAAACCTGCAGCAGTTTTCACACTGACATGTGACAAGTGTCACACTCACTTTGTCTTACAACAACCAATAACTCAGCATGTAGAAAACGAGAAAAAGGAGGCTTGCGGGTCTTAAGTAAAAGAAGCAAGCATAGTAAATCACTTTTTATCTAAGAAGAACATGTTAAATGGCTGGCAAAGAAATATTAATGTATTTTATAAGAGTAATGACATGTGTGGAAGTACTCTACCTTCCATATGCTCCTTTGAAAACATACTGGTTGGGGTGAAACAGCACAGATGAAGTGATTCACAGCCTGTCCCCCTCATCCTGGGGACCACTGGGCTGCAGGGGGCCCAGGACCTGGGCAGTGTTAGCTCTGAAACAACAAAAAAAAAACATTTTATAACATCAGAGAAAATATGGGGGGTTCACACATGAAAAAATTAAGAGCTTAATGTGGTATAAATATCAGAAAGTCTTGAGTGAATGTATACCTGCATGCATGAAACTAATTCAATTAAATTACTTTTATTAATGTCTTTGGTCTGCTTGCTTATCCATCTAGAGGACAGATCTTTAGAGAAAAAGAATTTTCAATATTTCACAGTTGTCAGAGCAACATAATTCCAAGACGAAATTAGACAGATATGAAAATTTACAGAATATTTCTAGAGAAACAAGAATGCTTCATTACTTTAACTGCAAAGCAAATTCACAAAGATGTCTTTTTATTTACCTTTGAAAGCACTCGTAATGTTTTGGTGAATAACTGAAGAGCACTAATTTATGGTTTTCTTTGATAATGGAGTTTTGTTTTTAATTCTAAAATCATGATATCAATGTAGTTTGTTCCTAAAGTCCAACAAACAAACAGAAGTGTCTTCGCCTAAGTGACAAGTAATAAAACAAGAGGAAATGGCCTCGAGTTGCACCAGGGGAGGTTTAGATTGGATATTAGGAAAAAATTCTTCACCAAAAGGTTTGTCAGGCACAGGAACAGGCTGCCCAGGGAAGTGGTGGAGTCACCATTCCTGGAAGGATTTAAAAGCTGTGTAAATGGTGCCAAGGGACATGGCTTAGTGATGGACTTGTCAGTGCTGGGTTAGTGGCTGGAGTTGATGACAGACACTTTTTTGTTATGATTTTTTTCTTTTTTTAAAATTTTTTTCCCCTCTTCTGGACTGCTCTCCCTTTGCTCACACTGCCAAATCAGCTGCAAAAAAAAAAAAAAAGCTAAAATCCTCCCACACCCCCAATGGCTTTGACTGCACCCAAGAGGCTGCACCTACAGTTTGCACCACTCCCGATTCTCATCAGTGCAAGGAACAAGAACTGAACGAAACCTGCAGCAGTTTTCACACTGACATGTGACAAGTGTCACACTCACTTTGTCTTACAACAACCAATAACTCAGCATGTAGAAAACGAGAAAAAGGAGGCTTGCGGGTCTTAAGTAAAAGAAGCAAGCATAGTAAATCACTTTTTATCTAAGAAGAACATGTTAAATGGCTGGCAAAGAAATATTAATGTATTTTATAAGAGTAATGACATGTGTGGAAGTACTCTACCTTCCATATGCTCCTTTGAAAACATACTGGTTGGGGTGAAACAGCACAGATGAAGTGATTCACAGCCTGTCCCCCTCATCCTGGGGACCACTGGGCTGCAGGGGGCCCAGGACCTGGGCAGTGTTAGCTCTGAAACAACAAAAAAAAAACATTTTATAACATCAGAGAAAATATGGGGGGTTCACACATGAAAAAATTAAGAGCTTAATGTGGTATAAATATCAGAAAGTCTTGAGTGAATGTATACCTGCATGCATGAAACTAATTCAATTAAATTACTTTTATTAATGTCTTTGGTCTGCTTGCTTATCCATCTAGAGGACAGATCTTTAGAGAAAAAGAATTTTCAATATTTCACAGTTGTCAGAGCAACATAATTCCAAGACGAAATTAGACAGATATGAAAATTTACAGAATATTTCTAGAGAAACAAGAATGCTTCATTACTTTAACTGCAAAGCAAATTCACAAAGATGTCTTTTTATTTACCTTTGAAAGCACTCGTAATGTTTTGGTGAATAACTGAAGAGCACTAATTTATGGTTTTCTTTGATAATGGAGTTTTGTTTTTAATTCTAAAATCATGATATCAATGTAGTTTGTTCCTAAAGTCCAACAAACAAACAGAAGTGTCTTCGCCTAAGTGACAAGTAATAAAACAAGAGGAAATGGCCTCGAGTTGCACCAGGGGAGGTTTAGATTGGATATTAGGAAAAAATTCTTCACCAAAAGGTTTGTCAGGCACAGGAACAGGCTGCCCAGGGAAGTGGTGGAGTCACCATTCCTGGAAGGATTTAAAAGCTGTGTAAATGGTGCCAAGGGACATGGCTTAGTGATGGACTTGTCAGTGCTGGGTTAGTGGCTGGAGTTGATGACAAAGGTCTTTTCCAACCAACACAATTCCATGATGACAGCTTCCCCACTCCCCATTTCTTTCACTCCACAGCATCATGCTCTGCAGCTACAGGTGCTTTTGCAAAGCAGTGAAGTTCAGTGGCTGATCAGCCACATTCACAGGGCTTAATCCATGCCATGTGTTACTGGAGTATTTAAATTATTCAGCACAGGAGCTGTTTGGTGACACGATGCTCTAATGGTCACAGGTATCATGTGTTTGGTTGAGGTACCTCGGAATGTTTGGTACATCAGGAAGAAAAATACAAGACGAATGTCTGAGCTGCACCAGTTAAAACTTTGTTAGCATTTATTTGTGGGCTTACAGCCCTCACCAAGACTGCTCCTTGTGCATGTATGAGTGCTGTCCTGTTCCAAAAAATGGGGAGGGTGAAGGGGGCCTAGAGGAAAGCTGGGGAAGGACTTTCTGCAAGTAGGGACAGGACAAGGAGTAATGGCTTTAAACTGGAAGAGGGGAGATTTAGGTTAGACATTAGGAATAAGTTCTTTACTGTGGGGGTTATGAGACACTGGAACAGGCTGCCCAGAGAAGCTGTGGATGCCCCATAAATACCACTGTTTTGACCTGAAAGGCCACAGCTGGAGCAGATTTCCTAAAAGAGTAATGTATTTGATATTTCATCACAGATTGATGCTGAACAAATTAGGATTATAAAGCATTTGTAAATCTAATTAATTGCAATGTCAGAACCACTAGATGTGTTACAGAGATGTCAGGAGTGACACAGCTGCTCTGGAGGTGAACTTGTGCCAAGGTAGCAGTTTAAAGAATGAGGAACTACAGACACCAAATCATGAACTGGCCTTTCAGATAATCTGCAAATTTCTGGTGGCCTTGTACAAATAATATTCCTGGAACATCCCTACTGTCTAGGGAGAGCTTAACTTTGTTTTCAAAAAGCAGTACTGCTCTGGGAAGTGCTCTGAGATGAAAGCAGCAGAGAGCACCTCGCAGTATGAACCTGAATTTGTTAAGCCACTGATGACTTGTTCCCAAGAAGCAGCAGCCACTGCTGTGGATTTGTGCTGGCTCCTGTTTTGGGGCTGGCAAATCTGAGACTCCTGTTCAGATGCAGCTGCTCCTGCCATTGTAGTGGGAAAAGCCACTAAAACTCACAACGTTTTAGCACTTCTTCCTCCAACGCCTCCTTCTTGGTTTGTAAACAGAGTTTAATTCCTAGAAGAAATGCTCACAGCTTTTTGCTACATCTCACACTGGAAATAGTCACAAAATTGAGGGAGGGAAAGTTCATAGATGTTGTAAACAAATACAAACATCCCTTTCACTAAGTAATGGAGTCCTGTGAATAAACGTTTTTGAAAGATATGCCTTGATTTTCAACGTGAAAGCCAAATTTCCTGCCCTCTGTGCCTCAGCATCCCCAGGGTTACCCACACAAGCTTCCACAGCAGTGTTTGCAGAGCCTAAAGTTATGCCAAGTAAGTCACTGATTCTCATCTCTGAAAAAAAAGATGTGCTTAGACACTTAGGAGTGCATAAGCCTTTAAATATATCTGTGTTTCTTCATACCCACATTAACCCTGTAAATTCTCTTAGCCAGTACAACAAGAACTCTGCTTTCCTACACTCTCATTAACACACTGTGAGTAACTTTTGATTAAAAAATTGCCATTCTAACACAGCCAGAACTCTCTCCCCCCAGAGCTGCCACACTCGAGTCCAGTTTTGCAATCCTAGCCTGTAAAGTGCAACTTTCCACAGCAAAATGTTGGTCTCTGCAGCCTTGCTGTCTTCTAAAGGTAACTTGAGGTAACTCCCTGCCTTGGGATCGCCAGTGTTTGTCCTTCTGGAGAAAGTCTGGAGAGGTCCAGCCAGCTCATCAAGTACCTTTTCCCCTTGGCAGCATTAATCACCTTTCCAAGTGCTCTTTCTCACTTGGAGGTTCTTCCTACGGTCATAATTACTGCCAGGGACAGGTGGGAGCCTGGCAGGGAGCACCGGGAGAGGGAAGTCTTCACCGGGACGCTGTGTTATGTTTGCCAGCACCCTGACTTGTAACCTTATGGCTCTGGGGTGTTTCCTGGGGGACATCTGGAAGGAAGAAGGGGCAGGCAGCCCCTCTACAGGGAAGCTACAGAGAACACACCCGAGAAAATACGAGCAGAGGCTAGAAGAGCAAGGCTTTACCTTTAAACACTCACCGGGAAGGGAAGGACCAGAGCCGGACGGGAGCCGAGCCTGAAGAGCC
>NW_009952440.1:2528096-2548399 GCF_000747805.2 Chaetura pelagica | reverse complement strand
ACCTCACACCCCTCTTACTCCCCCAACACCCCCTCAGACTCACATCCCCTCGCACTTGCACACCCCACTGGAACACCCACACCCCACCACTCTGTCCCACTCCCACACACCCCATCCCCACACACCCGCACTCACCCACAGCCCCTCACACCCTGACACATCCTCACACCTCCCCACCCCCTCCACGCCCCTTGATGCCCACACCACTACACCCTGACACGTCCCCACGCCTGCGCTCTGTCCCCCTTCACACCCTTCACACCCTCACACCCAACACCCCCATCCCACAGCACTTCCAGCCCTTCCCCTCCTGGTGAAGAGCACAGGCATCACCCCTGGGGTACAGGCAACACCGAGGTGCATCCAGCTGTACTTGTTCCCCTGATGTGTGGTGATCAATAGAAACAACCCACCTAACACCTTCTTCACTGCCTCTCTGCTTCCCACCTCAGGGCCCTGAATTCAATGGCATGAATAAGAGCTAAAGGAAACTGAGCCTGAAGAGATGCTTCTTTTGGGTGTACTTAAGTTTCACTCTACAATAATCCCCACCTGACTCAGATGGCAAAACTGCCAAAAGGCAACAAGAAAAAAAAAACCTGGGTCCTCTCTGCTTGCAGGAGGACTGGAAGACCCCAGTTCTCTCAGGAGGCTTCAGCATTATTGAACAATCCTAAATATCCATCCAGCTTAGCACATTTTTTACTAAGAATTTTTCCTTTTGCTGGAGTACTCATGGACCCTGTTGGAGATTAAGGCCAACATGTCAACAGGGGGATTACCTGTTACCACAGACTGTCTCTCTGCTGCTTGCTGCAGGCCAGAAGTCATCTGGTCAAGGCTTGCCAGGAAAGACAGTTTCTTATCTTGATACTTGACTTGGCCCACGACCAAATTAATCTGGAGTGATTGGAGTGAATGAAAAGGAAGTCCCAGCTCCAGCATTTTCCTTGTGGGGCAGGCGTGTGAAGAGTTGAACTGCAACACTGCTTCACTGCACCATCACTTCACAGGGACTGGTTTCCTGGAAGCATTGTCATTTCCAGAGTGGCTTGCACTTGGGAGCATCAGCACTCAACAAGCTTAAATTAAAAAAATATTACAACAAAGCCAAGTAATAGGCTTTTGAGCAAGTGGTGGGGGGTGGGGGGAAAGCAGCAAAATAAATATTTCTTGTCAAATAACCAACCTCTTCTCACAGCTGCCATGTAGTATTTCTCTCAGGTTATTTTGGCTCCATGGGTCCCACTTTTCTAAGCTCATGGGTCTTCTGTTCCTACTGGGAGCTTCCAAGTTACTGCTGAAACCATATGAAATTTCAAAGCGTGGTGAAAGAAACTTCTTGATTTTCATGCAATTTTAGGACACCTTGACAAAGTCACAGAAGGGTGGAGGTTGGAAGCGACCTTCAGAGGTTCACCCCCCTCCCGATCAAACAGGGTTACCTAGAGTCACACACCCAGGACCATTTTTTTGATGTCACCAAGGATGGAGACTCCACAACCTGTGCCACGGACGGGTCACCTTCACAGTGAAAAATTGTGACCTTCACAGAGAAACAAGAGGAAATCTCCCGTTTCAACTTCTGCCCATCATCCCTTGTCCTGTCACAGAACACTACAATAAAATGCCTGGCTCTGTCTCTTTTGCACCCTCCTCTCAGATACTTTTGTGCCTTGGTAAGATCCCCCTCAGCCTTTTCCAGGTTCCCAGGCTCTGCTCACAGCAGAGACGCTCCAGTCCCATCTTCATGTTCAACATGGTACCCACCAGGACACCGAGCTGCTTTCCAGCGGGGTGGCCCCAGGTAGGTAATATCCACTGCTCTCCCCTCACCTACCAAACCAGTCATTTCATTGTAGAAGGTTCTTAGGTTGGTCAAGCATAACCTTCCCCTTGGTGATCCCAAACTGATTACTACTCCCTATCACCTTACTGTGCTTTACCCTTGTTCAGCTGCTTGGTGCCTTTGTTGATGCTTATGGAGTATTCTTAGAGCACATCTGTGTGGCTTCCTGCAGGTACCCCCGATATCCCAAGGATACTCTCTTGGAATGCTGACTCCCACACAGGCACACTGCAACGGTTCTGCACAACATTTTCTAGGAGTTTTGACTGCCCTTTGTCATGCTAACTTTTTGTGGTGGCAACTCGTGGTCAACAGATAGACACAGACCTCCAGCAGCCATCTTGTCATTGTGCAAGGTCCTCTATCATCTATTTAAGAAGGCAGCTGCTGCCTCAAAGAGGTCGTTGTCCCCACATATAACAAAAGCCAGGTGAATGCAGCAAACAGGGGAGGTGACAGCAAAGTAACATGAAACAATCCGTCATGCTCAGTATAAGCAGCAGTCACAGAGCACCAGCATCCTTGATGCTATGAAGAGCTTTTAGGCATCACAGGAGAGAGATGTGAAGGAGATTTGTGTAATTCTACCTTTTATAAGTGCATGAGAGGATCAGCTAGATAGTGGCATGACTAAGAGCTGGATGAATTGTATTACTAAGCCACTGAGACAAACAGCATCCCAAAGGCAGGTTCTTCAGTCGCTCTTTAACCTTGTCTTTCAAAAAACTAAGTTAGCAGAACGTTCACAGGCTTCTTTCCCTCCCCTTTTTACCTCTTCCCTCCCCTTTCCCTGTGCGTGATTCTAATTATCTTTGTTTTCTCTTACTCTCTCCACCTCACCCACATTGTTAACACTCGTTTTTCCCCAAACAGTCATGGAAAGGCTTGTGTACCGAACACCCACTCGCCGGGTCACTGCTCCTCTCAGACCTGCTGTTGTGTGGCTTATGCAAGGCACGGAGGCGGCTCGTCAGCCTCCACTGCTGCTGCTCCTGCAGCTCTCATCTGCACTGGCTTGTTCCACCTTCTGTCCTTGCCTGCCTTGTGCTGCTGTGCTTATGATAGCTGTCACGATCCGGTATTCGGGTACGTGGCAATTTTAATAAATAAAGGTGATCCCAAATGGTGAAATTAAGACACAAACGAGGTCAGATGTCACGCACACAACAAACTTTTATTGCAATAACACAACAAAAGTCCCTAGAGCGGATAGGACAGGCAGGAAAACAGAGACAGGAAAGAGAGGAGAAAGCAGAGAGACAGAGGACAGAAAGCGAGAGCAGAGTTACCACCCACAGTCCAGCGATGTCCTTGGTGAAGAACTAGTTCCAGGTGGAGAAGTGCTTCCATGCACCCATAGAGTCCCAGATTTTTATACAGTCCTTGCCCACTGCCCCCCACTTCTCTCCCTGCATAGGGAAAAACCCTTCGGATCTTCTCTGTGATAGCAGGGGCAGGTATGATGCCAGGGACTGTGTAGTCTTTGGCTAATTGATGAGATCAGCCACTACAAAGGAGGAGGTTGAGTCAATTGCCACCACAGGATTAGTTCCTTGCTGTGGAGTTTCAGTGCTAGGAAGTAGCTTGAGACTGGCACTCCTTGTCTTGTCCTGCAAAGTCAATGGTTTCCATACCAAGGCCTGGTTATCACTGGATGTTCTGCTCCCAGCGCCAGCTGTAGAACTCCTTTGTCTCCAGTCTCAGCATGTCCCACACTAAACTCCCCAGTTCTCAGGTACTCCTTGCAGGAGGGGGTTGCATGGGTTGCTGAGACATCTCTTTAGTTCATCAGCAGATGTCGTTCAACTCTCAGATGCCACAAGACAGGCAAAAGATATCCTGAGTGCCAAAGTCCAAGCTTATCTCTTGGATCGTTCGAGACAAGCACTATACATCCCGAATGCCACAATAGCCAACACAAATCTTAAGGAAAAAAAAACAACTACAACCTGTATGACAAAAAAAAACCACAAAAAACCACCCAACGACAATAACCAAGAAACCAGGACCACTTTTAGAAGATAATTAGATTTATTTTCTTAATATAAATGTCACGTTTGGCTGCTTTTAATCGGATCTAAAAACAACTGTTAGTATCAATAAATTAATTATCTTAACCGTGAAGAAGGGTGGGAAAGAGAGTAGGAAAATACATAAAAGCACTGCATTAGTTTAATATACTTCTTGGTGGCCCTCCCAGGATGTGTATCAATCATCTCCTGCCCTATATTTCACTGATAGCTAGGCTAGATAGGTATATGCCAGGGGAGTGTTTTATGGTCACAGAATACTAATATAAATGTTAATTTACTGAAATATTCCACTGCACTGACCCTTGACAAACTTTTATCCAAGCACAGGCAGGCAGAAAGTAAAATTAATGAAAGCACATGCTGTTTGCTGGTTGCCAGCTCAGTGGGCTGCTGGACCCCGGAGCTGATGAGCCAGCAGCAGGTTACAGGTTCTCAACCTTGTCAAAAGCAGCTCCAAGATGCTACACAGCCACACTGTCTGGCAAACACAGGGTGGAACAGGCTGAGTGGGGAAACAAACAGCCTGCTCTGTCAGGAGGCCTGAGTGCATAGTGCTAAGCACTTCTTCTTTTCTCTTTTCCTTTTCCTTCTCCTCTTCTTTGTCTTTTTTTTTTTTTCCTCTCTGTGCAAAGTGCCTCAGCAGGAGCCCCAGAACTCTCTGCAGGGCCACACTGGCTGCACCTCTGCCTGCAGGAACCTTGCAGGGGCAGATGGGCCACTGTGACACCACCGGGTGATGGATTGTGGCCTCCTGTCCCTCGCTGCTTCTCTGTCTCGTGCCTGGACTCTGACCAAGCCTGCGGGGTCTGGAGGCTCGAGCGAGGCTTCTCCTGGTGCTGGTGGTGCTTTGGGGGCTGCTGTCGGCAGCTCTTGGTGCCCGTCCCAGAGCCACCCCCGTGTTCCCCAGCCCTGCCTGGTTCAGGCAGCCGGGCGCTCTCCCCATTCTGCAGCGCGTGACACCGGCCCGGGCCAGCAGCTCCTTGTCCCCGGCTCTCCCCAACCAGCTGCAGAGCAGAAACGTGGCCCCGGAGCCAGCCTGGAGCTGCCCCACCTGCTGCCACGCTCAGAGGAGCATCGCCTTGGTGCAGCCCTGCCAGCACCAGTTCTGCCTGGTGGGCACAGGGGTCGGGAACTTGTCCCCTCTGCCCGGCGCTGATGGAGAAGGTCCAGTTCTCTGTGTGGGGAGGAGATGCCTCCCCGGAGCACGTCACACAGGCCCTGCAGCCCCAGGCCCCTGTCTCTGGTGCCTCTTCCTGCAGGAGCTTGGAGGGGCCTCCAGGGTGTTCTTACACTGCACGTAACCATGGGCTCAAGTAGCTTCATTTTGGGAAGGTGGTTTCAGAGCTGGAAGCCCATTTGGGGCACCCCCAGAGCTCTGCTTCCCCTGCTGGGCACTTCCCTGGCTCCCTGTGGATCCTGGCCTGGCTCCTCTTTTTTTTCCTTCATATGGAAAAATAAATAAATAAGGATTTTCATTTTTTAAAAAAACTGAACCTTCTGTTTGCTTGCTTGTTTAATTATTATTGTGCTTGCTGTGGGTAATTGTAAAGACTCTGGTTGTCACATCTGTCTGGTGCTGAGCAGACTTAGCCCACATTAGCAAGTGATTCCAATGAAGGAGCCATCATTGCTTATTATACTGGATTATTTCTATATCAATGCCTTAGCATGTAAATTGTTGCACATGGCATAATACAAGTAATTCTAACAATTCTATTACTTTGTATTGCTGCACAGATATTTTTTTTTTAACCTGTGAATCCATAGAAAAAGACAAAAGCATCATTAACTTTGTTCAGTTGTGGTGTGTGAAAAAAACAACCCTGATACTAATATACCATTACTAATTTAGTGCCTTAAAAGTACATTTCAAAACATGATGTGCAGAGGCAGATGTTTACTGTGCTAGAACTGTTTACTGAGAGGAATGCAATAAGACATTGTAAACAACAGTGCTTCTTAAAAACATATATTTAATGTAACGGGTACAGCTGCTTGCTTATTTAATGAAGTGAGATGATGCTGGTGACTTGGAGACATCACTGGCGAGGTTTAGAAGGGAAGAGAGAAGGCAGAGGCAGGAGGCAGAGTACAGGGAAGCACTCATGTTCTGTTTAAAAAATAAGCAAACAGAAGAAATCAGGACTCCATTAAGAGCCTCACAAAAAGCCATGACCCTGCGTGCAGCCAACAATCTAGAACAACACTTAGTTACTCTGTTGGTTTGCTGACTTGGGTCATGCTGATTTTGAGGTATCCCTGATACTGCCCTGGCTATGCTGACAGACTCTGGTGGTGAATCCCACCAGGTGCGAGCGCTGAGACAGGTTTGTGTGACACTCATCTGCTTTTACCCCTTTGGCTTCTGTCAGGCAATGCCAAAGCTGAGTTTTCTCCTGATTTCTTTCAGGCGTGTTTTAATTACCTAGTTGCAACATGGAGCTCTCTTTCTGGAACAATATGCTCTCTGAAGAGTTTAGTGTATTTTTTTTGCTAATTACTTCAATTAAAAAACTGTGCATTGGAATTGCCCTAGTGGTACTTGTAGAAATAATTATGATTGGTGAGGGAATGGGAGTTCTTAAAAGTAATTTTTTTGGGGCTATATTGCACTGAATTGTCTTGTTCCATGGACATAACCATCTGCAAGGCTGCAAAACACAAGTACTAGTTCCCTAAGTGTGGTAAATCAGCAGGCTCATGGGATAAACTCTCTTTTGCCAGTGTTTTTATTTCCTCTCATGTGAACCAGATTTACTAATGCAGCATGTGAACACCCGTAGCGTCGATGCTTCCTCATAAATGTGTTCATGAAAACTGAAAATAAATGGTGAAAAAAAAGTAATGGCACAATTCCCTGACATTATAGTGTTAGGCATATTGGTAAATATTGGTAAATAGTGTTAGGCATAATTGGTGACCTCCAGGGATCAGTACTGGGCCCAGTCCTGTTCAACATCTTTATTGATGGCCTGGATGTGGGGACTGAGTCCACCATCAGTAAGCTCACAGATGACACCAAGCTGGGAGGAGTGTCGATCTACAGGAGAGTAGGAAGAAGCTCCAGGAGGGCCTGGACAGGCTGGGTCAATGGCCCGAGGCCAATGACATGAAATTCAACAAGACCAAGTGCAGGGTCCTGCTCTTTGGCCACAATAACCCCAGGAAGAGCTACAGACTGGGGGAAGAGTGGCTGGAGAGCAGCCTGGCAGAGAGGGATCTGGGAATACTGGTTGACAACCAGTTAAACATGAGCCAGCAAAGTGCCCAGGTGGCCCAGAAGGCCAGTGACATCCTGGCTTGTATCAGGAACAGTGTGGCCAGCAGGAGTAGGGATGTGACTCTCCCCATGAGAAAGGTGAGGTCTCACCTCGAGTTCTGTGTCCAGTTCTGGACCCCTCACTTCAAGAAGGATCTTGAGGTGCTGGAGCAGGTCCAGAGGAGAGCAACAAGGCTGGTGAAGGGACCAGAGGGAAAGTCTTATAGGGATGGGCTGAGGGAGCTGGGTTGTTTAGTCTGGAGGAGGCTCAGGGGCACCTTCTCACTCTCTTCAAGTACCTGAAGGGAGGTTGTGGTCAGGTGGGGACTGGGCTCTTTTTCCAGGGAACTGGTGACAGGATGAGAGGGCACAGCCTGAAGCACTGGGGAGGTTTAGGTTGGATATTAGGAAGCACTTCCTCAGGGAGAGGGTAATTAGACATTGGAATGGACTTCCCAGGGAAGTGGTGGAGGCACCATCCCTGGATGTGCTCAAGGAAAGGCTGGATGTGGCACTTAGTGCCATGGTCTGGCCCATGTGGTCGTGTTGGTCATAGGCTGGACTTGATGATCTTAAAGGTCTTTTCCAGCCTTGGTGATTCTGTGACTCTGTGAAAGAAAGAGGGTAGCAAAGCTTGCTCTCTGACATACACCAATGATTTACGCTAATTAAGTATTCCTGACCACAGCTTTGCTTTCTAATTAGGATTAAAAATCAGATAATAGTTCAAGACATCAGCTGCTCCTTTCTCTGCTTACAGACTTGTCTGAAATCCATACACTAGCAATGGTCAATCAATCCCTTTCATGCTGAGAAGGAAAAATGTGCACTCAGTGTTGTTATAAAGCTTTTGTTTTTCCCCTGATAGATTCTTTATTATTATTTTTTGAGCAGGATGTTATTCTGCCATAATTTGAAGGATATGGATTTCCTTTATGTGAAGATGAATAATATACTGAGTGAAAGCAACCACTATTTATATGACAGCAGAAAGGGGTCTGTACCTCTTGTGCACTGTAGTAGTTTCTACAGAAATCTGAATTACATATTAGTGAAAAATATAGAGTGAATTGTGCAGTGAACAGTGGTGTAGCCACTGTATGACAAAAGGCATGCAATTTACCTGGCTCCACCTGAAAGGGAAAGTTTTAACCTTTCTACACAAAGCCTAACAAGATGAGGTACAGTGATTAAAACTCCCCTCTTGCATTTGTGAAAATGAAGCTTTCTTTCAAGCTGATTTAACAAGAAATAATTTTCAGGAGCTTTTTTGCTGTGTTTAATAATCTACTGATACAGCACTGAAGTTTGAAAGCTTCTGAAATGCTCCTTAGTACAACTGCACAAGCTTCAGTTGAATTCAGTGGTCAAGTTGGCCCAATCTACTCTTACATAAGAAGCATATTTAATATTTTTCCATTTTCCGTTTTTAATTACTGCGAGAATGAGAATGGCAGGTACTAACCCAGGGACATGTTCTGCTCATGGTTTAGAGCAGGCATCCTCCAGGCACATGCTTGGGGGTCCACAAGGTGCAGACTGACTCCTCTCAGGTGAACCCACCTTCTTCAGCTGAAATGACTCTTCTCTAGGTATTTCAACAAACCCATCTGGCTCTGCTGGAAATGCATCAGGCGTAATCCCTTCGTCTAGCAGAGAGATGGAGCAGGGGTCTCCAGCTAAGGACTGGTACTTCATCATCTAGTACAGTGGTCTGAAATGAGTGTGGATGTCCCCAGCAGGGTTTTGTGTGGAAACCTGTGAGCTCGGAGGAAGGAAGAACATTAAAAGCATGTAACTTCCATGGAACACACTGTTTTCGTGCAAGTGTTCTCAGATAAATCAGTGACGCAAGTTATGGCCAAAGTGAGTCCTGTATAATGGTTTGTTTGATGAAAATGATCCTGCTTGGCATTATGAGATCATTAAACTGAACTGCTGAAGAAAAAGACATTGATTTAGGCTCCCATGGGTAATAGTGTACTGGTAATTTCCTCTTAAATCCGGTATTTACAATTTTTTGGGTTGTTTTTTTTTCATTAGCAGACATAATTTAGAAAAAGACCTCATTTCACACCTAAGGCTTTCCTTAACTAGTCAAATATGTGGCTTAATTTCAGGGAAAAACACTTCTTACTACTTAATCAGGCAGAAGCACATACTTAAGAGCACTCTGTTTGAAATACCTACTCTTCCTGATCAGCAGTTGTCTGAATTTCTGTAAATATCCAATCCAGCAGGACAGCTGAAGAGTGGACAGAACTGAGAGGAACACAGTCTGAGGACTGAAGGTGATACACAAATGCTGTAGCCAAGACAATTAAAAGAAAAACAAGATTTACACAGCAAAAAAACCTACTGTATTAAACCACCCGATTTAACTGGAGACAAACAGACAAGCTCTGGAACACAAGCTTTGTTCATGTCACCTGAAGAAAAGGCTTGAGAATATAACTAGAATAGGACCCTGCCTAAGAGCTTGTCTGCTCTGTTCCCAGCCATGTAAATTAGTCTAATGAAAGACTTCTTGTACAAATTTTGCTTTGATATTACATGGAAGGAAATTGAATGATCTTCAGGCACAAAACAGAGGAGAGGATAACCCAGTATCACCCCAAGGCCAATAGAAAACAAGTCTTAGGACTGAAGGCCAAGAAAAATCAGCAGGTTTCCCCCATATGCAGCCCCAGAAGAGTTTGCTGTCCACCCGGGAAAGCAGGAGGTCATCAGCCTGGGCATGAGGCTAGCTAACCCTTGGGCTGCTGGGTGCTCTGGGATTGGACTTTTGCTGTTGGATGTAGTGCAGACACTTCAGAATAGGAATTGTAGCTGAGGATTTATTTCTGTGTAGCTGACAAAGGCTACAACAAACATCCAAATCCTGAAAATCCTTCACTAATTAAATTGTCACTACATCTTACAAGTGCAAAACCCTGAGGCAGTTTGAAAGTGTTTCCTTAGTAACAGGGCAAACTAACACAAGAAACTGTGAAATCCTTCTAGGAAACACCAATTTCCTCTTCTCAGTTATCTTTCCCCATTCCCACTGTTTTCTTCTTGGACCTGCCTCTTTAGAAGATGTTTATGTTTTTTTGGTCAGTCTGCCCTGACCTTGCTACAGTCCTCCTGGGCAATCAGGGACAGTCAGCACACAACTGACTCATGAGGGAAGTGTCTCCCAGTTTCATAATTAGCCAAGGTTTGTCACCTCATTTGTTACCTCTAAGTCACCTCATTTTCTGCACTGATTAACAACCAACCCTTCCCAGGGCTTCTCCCCTTTCCAAATCTGCTGCTTCCTGCTCACACTTTCCTCTTCTGTTAGCAAAGCTTTGAAACCTACTAAGAATTAGTTTGGGTTTAGGTTTAAGACTTTGGCAAATTAGCCCGTAGTCGAGGAAGACAACCTGTCTGCCTGGTCCCAATTAAGATCTCATGATAGGCACTCCTGATGCTTTCCTCAGACAACATGCATAAGGTAATCACTGTAATTTTCCCCTTCCTGTTTTCCCCCTGGTGTTCTGTATATATACACTAATATTAATCTATTCGCTAAATTAGGAAACCTGTATAATTAGTGTGTACCTTTCTCCTCCCTGGATCGCTCTTGGTCAGAGATTTGTTGTTGGAATGTTCCCAGTTCTGTCCTTAAATACACTGTGGCCATAAAGCTACTGAAAACATCAGCTTTCTACTGCCAAATGGCAATTTCTGTCCACTGTCAGGTAAGAGAGATAATGAGTAATAGACGAGCACCAGAAACATTAATGGTTTGTTTTTTACCTCTTATGGAAACCCCCCTCTCCCCCCAGTTTTAGCTATCTTATTAAAACTAGTATAATCCTTAAAAACTACATTTTTAATCTGTTTAGGACACTTTGTTCCTGGGAAAGCATGAATGAGGGGGATTAAATTGTACCTGTACTATACTTTTCTTGGTGATTGGTAATTATGTTGTCACTCAGGATGCTATTAATTGCATTTAGCTGCATGGGACTGAGGAAAAACATGACATTTCCTGTACTAGACATAATGAGAATATATGGCTTTTCATAGAATCAACCATCAGTGAGGAACAGGAGTAAACAAAACATGGGAGAGTTGTACTTGGAGCAGAGGATTTTTTACTTCAAGCCATAGTATAAAACATTTATACTTTCCCTGGAAAATACAAATGGGGAGGTAACAGGTGCAATGCCAAATTTAGGTGAACAGCAAGCGCTGATTTTTTATCTGTTGCTTTTTCAACCAGCCTGTCACCCAACAAAAGCATTGCATTTGAGAAACTTCCCATACACATTCCAGCCAGTAACTCTGCCCTTTAGAAAAGAGCAACCATTTTTCTTGTCTCAGTTTTTGGATGAATAATCTGAGGTATCTTCAAAAAGCCACAGATTAAAAAAAACATGAGCAAACTAACCATGCTCTGGAAATAACACACCTGTCAGCAAACAGTCTTTGCCCACCCAGCTTCCTGAAAGAGTACACATCTAATCTTGGCTAGTAAGTCTGTCATGAGGATGAACACAATTCTTTTGGACCCAGCTTCACTGCAATCAAGTGTATTTTCCTAATTCTTGGTTGGAATCTGTATACTGAAAAGCTCTGATGCAAAAGGTGTGGTGCAAACGCAGTGCTTCTGTTAAAATGAAAAACAAAACCCCAGCCCCCAAGCAAATAAAAAAGCACCTTTTTTTGGCAGAGTGGCATACTGAATAAACTGCACCATTAACGTGTTCTTAGAAGTTTTAAGTAGGAAACTGGTATGTTTATTTCAAAAATTCTGACTTCCATGAATCATAAACTGACAATTTGTCAAAGAATTTGACAAATGAACAGTTAACTCAGGAGAGGACCAAATCAGTACACAAAGAGTAGGCTTGTTTGCATCCTAGTTAAGACGTTTTAATCCAAGTTAGGAGGTGTTTTTGCAACCAAAGTGGTTCTACACAACATTTTGGCCTAAATGAGCCATATCTCCTGCATCATATGTCAGGCAGAAATTTTCTAGGCTGTGTTCACATGAGTATCACAGCAGAAGCTAACACTGCATGAAGTCTTTGCTTCCACTTTTAATAAATGTCAGTTGCCATGATCACAGTATTTTGAGGACTAATCTTGCAGAGCTTTCAACAGGGACCTCTTTTTGATACTTACTGGTAGACATTAAATGCTTCTGGGAGGTTATTTTCTCTTGTCAGGGTCACCATGACTTGTGTTTTTTTTAAAAATAACATCCCCCTCGTAACAGTCTTTTTCCTTCCCTTGTACAACTTGCTGGCAAATTAAAACTCAGGAGATTTTTTTTGTTTTAATCTTTATCAACTGCTGTAAAGTCAGCACACCTGGGGCAAGAGGATCAACACAGGAAGTACTAACATTTTTAGGAACGCAAAAGGAACACAGAGAAAACAGAAACGACCCAGAACAGATGCTGCAAAAATTACTTTTTTATCAGTTAACATTGTAAATTGCCATGGAAAATTCAAGAGGTGCTCACAGCTGATATTATTCTTTTTCTTTTATCAAAGAGGCTTAGTTTTACAAAAGTAAGAAAAGCAAAGGTTTAATCTTCTTGTAGAAAACTGGGCACTGTTGTGCTTTTCTGTACAGTTCTCACCTCTGTAAAGCCCACCAATGGCCAGTGCCACCCTCCCTGACACTGCAGCTGGGCCTCAAGGTGACATTAATGACTGATCTGCAACAAAAGGGAAGCAGGACTCCCTCGTGGTATATTTAAAATATGGTTATAAACATATGTGCCATTCCAGTCATGCTCAGGAGTTTTGACACTTTCTCCATGTTGGATGCTTTGAATTAGGAAAACTCAAAACCTTTTATTAGGTAGAAAGGTTCTTTCATTACTCATGGAATTATTAGGGATGCTGTCATGGACTGTAAAGATCAATACAATGTCTAATGCATCCTTAGTTGTGGTGTTTCTTAGAGCTACCTTCCTGTTTCCACTGCAGGTTGTATATTCCAAGTGTGGGGTGTGCTTTTGGAAATCATTCACTACTGAGGTTATTGTACTATGAAGCAGGAATTTCTTTCAGTAATTTACTATATATATGTACTCAATAAGACCTCATGTTTTAAAATGCCTAACCTTATACAGAAGTATAGAAAGCCTTATTTATTGTGCCGAGACAGCTTTTTCATACACTTCAAATTTGTACTGGATGCCATTCTCTTCTTGGATATCAGCAGGGACACCTGGGTATCTGGAGAGAAGGGAGAAGAAAAAGCAAAGGCAACAAGTAAATAAAAGTATCACTATGAGTCACCTGCCATCTATCCCATCAATTAGAAAAGAGAGTTGTTTGAAAAAGGAGATGAAAACACCATCCCTACCACAGGTATACCAAGCACAACCTACTTTTAGAAATCATTAGAAACTACTATCAGCAACTTGTACACACATCTTTCTAAATCAAGAAAGCATACTGTGATGTAAAAAAATCCACCACCCTTATGGCTTAATACAAAAAAAAACCCTCAACATTTTTATTAAACCCTCCAACACTTTATTTAACATGTCTGCACAGGCAGAATAGATTCAGAACACATTTAGGTTTTGCTGTTTTGCTTTTCCTCAGATGGATGAGAAAATGCTAAGGTAAAAGTTTCTCACAAGTCTACAAAAGCTTCTTAAAGCAGCTGGCTCCTACCATGCCAAGTGTTCCTCTGTATTCCAGATTTATTTAAACACTTTTTATGAATAGACACTTAAAAAATCTGTTTGGCTCCATTTTGCCTTTTATTTGCTAGGTTTCATTCTACCAGATTTCCACTTTGGTGATGGAATTACCTGCTGTGTTGTAAATTCATGCTTTAAGGCCAAATTCTGATTGCAGGACACTGGCCAAAATCAATCCATACCTGAGGAACAGCCAGGATGGAGAAAAGAGAGCTCTAGGTCAGACATGAGGTGGGCTCATCAGATGGCACAGAGCACTTCAGAACATGTTAGAATTGAGAAAGGTGACTTCTACTTCCCAGCCATCTTGTTTGTCTCTCCTGTATCCTTCTGTCTTGCCTTTAGCTGTTCTCCCCCACTGTAGTGCTAATCCATTCCTGTGCCCCATTGCAGGGAGCTTGTCTTGCCATGCTTTCTGTTTCTTCCACTGCTGGTCTGTAACCAGCTGGGAACCAAAACGAGAGTAGCAAGAAGAGGATGTCCTCTCCTTCCTGGTTCTTGAGGCAGACATTTGCATCTTTGCCACCTTTTTACTGCCCGTTGGATATAATCTTCTTGGAGAGGACATGAAAGTAAGATATGGAATATGGCAAGGATAACATAGAAGAAACCAGAGTGAATGACAGAAACTTACAGTTTAATAGTTGTTCATCCTAAGTTTGTTAGTAAGAAGTAATTTTCTCAAGAGAAAGGAATAACTTTATGAATCTGTAAAAGCTCAACCATCCCTGCCCAACTGCATTTAATTAATCTTTGGCAATTTATCAGACATCTAGAGGCTAAATCCCATTGACTAACAACACACTGGGAGTTATAAAGGTTAGTAAATACTTGAGTAATTCTAAAGTGAGAAAACAGTAAGAAAGTTATTTTTCAAGCAAACAAACAATAGGAATTCTTTACTGTAAAAGTTATGGAAGGCTGAAGAACACAAGTTCCAACAACCCCTCTGTGCTCAGTGAGGTACAATTCCAGGTTCTAACTAAAATATGACTGAGGAAAAATACAGTGAAAAGCACCCCCAATTCAAACCAGAACGTGGCTTTAATAGGGCCCATCTGCATCCAAATTAGATTAATAATTCTTCCATCTGAACACAAGACTAATATGCATCTTGATACTCACTCAGTGAGAAGTTTGTAGTCTTTGTCAATTTCTGGAAAAAATGTGTCACTTTCAAACTCCTGCAAAATTCTTGTCACAAACAATCGATGGTTAATTGGCTTCTCCATTGCTGCCTTTAAAACCAACAGAAACAACTGAGTTGTTACCTGTAAAGCAGGTCAACCGTGCATGAAGTAGTGTTGCTTATTAAAATTGTTAATATTGTTTGAAGCCTGTAAGATAATACAATGTACACATTCCTATTTGGAACACTAGCTTTCTTTGCCAACTCTCCGAATTCTTGTTCTGCCTGCACCAGCCATCACCATGGCAGCATTCACAGAATCACAGAATTCTTGTGTTTGGAGAAGACATTTAAGATCATTGAGTCCAATCACACTCTCTGACTGCATCTTTGCCAGCTGCCCAAGCACCAGTGGCTACTGGACCATGCAATCAGCTGAAAGGTAATTGCCAGTTATCTTTGCCTATTCTCTATTTGCAGGCTGCATTTCAAAAATGCTATCTAAAACTGAAACTGGAGTTAGTTTGTTTTTGGTTTTTTTTTTACAGGGTTTAAGCATTTTTTACATGGTTTACATTTCCATTTTTTACATGGTTTAAGCCATTCTCATTAGAGAATGGCTTGAAGTGAAAATTGAACTAGACATCTTCTCTTTTGGACTGGGACCAACAGCTCTTTCTAAAGGGACAATTTAATCTTGTGCCAGTCCCACCTGGTAAGTGGCAGCAATACCTACTCATAGAGCCTGGGGCATCTGAGAGAAATTAAGAAAAAAATTAGCAGTCCTGTGAGAAGAAACAAGCACTATGGTCTAGTCTCAACAAGCAATTCCTGAATCACACGTCCTTGAAAAAAAGGAAGCTTTAAGTGGTGAGAGAGGCCTACATCTCAACAGAATTTTTTTCCAGCGTTTAATTAATATGACTGCTAAGGATTTATAATGTATCTTTACTCTGCGTTAGTTTTCAGTTCCAGTGAACAAATTATCTACCAGTTCAACTTCAAAGTTTGATCGCTGGATTATTCAAAGTGCATTTCAGTGCATAATATGTACTGAAATACCATATATATGGCTATATAACCACAACAATGGACACTTCCAAGCTCCCTGGATGAAAAAAATTAGGTGAGTTCCTCACTAGTAAATTCACACAAAATTGGAGGTAAACATTTGTTTGTCTCCAGTCTGGAAAGTCACCTCTTGCAGACATTCTCAGCATTAAAATAACCTATTATATACTATACTATACTATATATAGTGGTATATAAACTATACTATATATATATAGCTATACTGGTGCCTGGTTATATTTTTAAATAGCTTACAGCTGTCTCTCCCTTTCCCAGTTTTAAACTGGCAATGAACAAAGCTCTTTGCTGAAGGTGATTCACCATGCAGCCTGCTATTTAGGTACGACTTTGACAAGTACAGAAGCCAAGTGATAGCAAATTTAATCCAATGAAATTAATTGGTATTATCGCTCAGAAGTTAAATTTCTAGAAAGCTGCTCTTTCATTAGAGAATGGCTTAAAATGGAAGGGGTAAGACACAGCACAGCAGCATCCAAAGCTCTAAACTGATGCTCATCTGATTTGTATAAAAATACCACATTTTTTCTTTCTTTAAATAAGATTGGGAGGTAAAAGGAGAAACACCTGCAGAATGACAGAAGAATAATAATCTGCATCACAAATAAAAACATGCTGTATTCTGTAAACAGAGCTACTTCTGTTTTGTTGTAGAGGAATAAATCAACTTCCTATCCAGCTTTATGGGAATTCAGCTTCAGCAAGAACTTTGTACCATCAAGGCAGGTCAGGGAAGAGGCTACAGAGTGACTGAGGACAGATACTGCAATGAAAGCTGAACTGAGTGTTAAGGTGACCAGAGGGTGACGTCCACTGTAGATAAACAGTTGCATTAGTTGAATGAACCAACCATCTGTGTAATTGTTTGTTCCCAGGTTAATAAAAAAAGTGCAAAAGCTTCCCAAGTTAGCCAGACCAGCCCTGGGTGGGTTCTGTGTGCATTCCTGGCCCCTGAAAAGTAAACAACAAACAAAAAGAACTTGGAGAAGAACAACAGGCTCGAGCTGGTTTCAACCCACATGTTCCTTCTCATCAGCCTGGAATGCCCAGCATCATGGCAGCAAGCAATGAGCAAGGAGAAACACATTTGTGAAGTGATTCCACTTTGTATGTCAGGGACTCTGCTCCAGTGCAATTTTCACTTTTATGGGATATAAGTACATAGTTGAATCATGTAATGGTTGAGTATCTTGGCCTTGGGCTGTCCCCGTGGCCCCAGCCAGTCATCCCAGGGCTATGTCTGACTCTGGTTACTTCCATGGGGCCTGATCCTGCCCTGTGGACCTGTCTCATCACCATGAGCCCTGGCTAGTGAGGCCCATGTAAGTCAGGTTGTTGTGCCTGGGGCCCAGCTCCTGTCCCTTTGGGAGCAGCTGGTACTCCATGTGCCCTAACAGTAACTTCATAGAACTTCAGATAAATTACTTTGTTTGTATCAAGCATTGCCACCTGGAGTCTCTAAAGCAACCCCTTGGGAGAGGAACGGACTCTGACACTACTGCTACAGACCTGGCAGTATGGGTAGGAACTTTGTCACAACTCTGGCATTTGCAAAAGGATAAAGCTAGTTTCTTACTAACATTCAATTCACTCCTGCCCTGTCCAGCCCACTTCATCAGTGCAACATGACTTTGTTTTAATCTAACATATAGCTAAGCTGAAGGTATAGTCTTGAATATTTAAACAAAATGTGCAGTTATTAAATACATTTCTAGTGATCAGGCAATACTATGGGAAGCTAGCACAATATTCAACAGACAGACCATTTCCAATGAGTAGATCAGTTCTGCCTTTTTTGGTTTTGTGTATTTGGTAAATATCAGGATAACGTATCTGGTGTAAAAGACAGTAAGAGGGTATTTGTTGGGAGGAATTGTACCAGGGCAAGAGGAGGAGAATTTTAAAACAAAATTATGATGTCTCTGAGCTCATGCTTCTGTAAATTTGAAAAATCTGCATCCTTACTCCACAGCCATTACATTCCCCTTACTCCACTGCCACACTGGGTCTCAAAGTCATTCTTATTTTAGTTTACTATGTTTTTCCCTCATAAACCCCTCAGTTATCCTTAGACCTGCACTAGTTTCCCTTGGCAGTTTACATACTTGTTTGCTCTCCACACAGGCACATCTTCTTGTGTTGCAGATACTGAACCTCTAAAGAAATTACAATCTGATGCAGCAGGAAAAAACAAATTTTGTTTCAAGTGAAAGCACAGCCTATTAAAACTGTGGCTCTTGACCCATCAGAAACACCAGAACCACTGCTCAAGCAGAGATGATTTTCAACAAGAGAGGAAGGACAGGAGCCCTGAGGTGTCAGGATCCCTCTTGTTGTCCCAGGTATGTCAACCTTGTATGTGAACCAGAATCCTTTATTACTTACATATCTCTTCATAACCCCGTGGAAGATTTCAGCATACCCTGACTTTTTGCTGAATTCCAAGAAACCCTCAGGAGGCCTAGCCTCTGTAGCATAAAGCAAAAAGGAGATGATGTAAGGATCATCTTCTCCATCATCTCCAGCTGCACTGGCCTGACAGCCATACAAGATTAGATTATGTCTGCCTGTGCAGGACCATTGCCTTGAGTTAGTTTCCTGTTGTAGAACGCAGGTTAAAGCAGCCCTAAGTCTCTGCAACAAGGAACAGGTGTGCATTACAAGTAATTTTCAGAAGTATTATACAGAAAATTAATCTTATATACATCTCATCACGAAACCACTGTCAACTAATGGGCATAGCAACCAGTTGCTGCAGAAGAGACCCATTCTTTCTAGTGATGTAAAGATTCACAGGGTTGAAAACACAGACAAATTGCTTCTGCTTTCTTATCAATTGCAGAAAATAAGGAAAACAGCCAAAATAACTACGTGAGGCATTTATTTTTCAAGGGTCCTTGTATTGCTGGACAACAACATTGCCAATCCAAACAAAATATGAGACTATTACAAAAGAGAACATTTAAAAAAAACCACTCTATTTGCATTTTGGTTTTCAACCCTTAAAATGTATTGGATTTTACAGGCAACCTGCATTTTGATGCCACAAAAGTATTTTAATACCTATTTTTTACATTAAAGAAATCTTACAGCTGAAGATCTCACAAAGTTCTAGTTCTTACCTTGGTAAACAGATTTGCTTAAGTTGAACTTTGGCTATTAGGGGAGTTGTGATGATTGACAGGAGAATCAACACCTCTAGAAATCCTTCCTTCCCACACTGCTAGGGCCCAGCTTAGCCAGGAAGGGAACAGCCCTTTCTTCCCAAGCCACCAAGGCTAAGCTTAGTGAGGGGACACTGTGTTAGTTCCCACCAGCAGTTCTCTGCCAGGGACAAAGGGAAGTGCAACAAAAATCTTCTACAAGCCGTACCAAAAAAATTGCCCATTTTGTCCTTGCAGATACAGATATACTTTAGCCACTAGATTTTTCTAAGTGTTAGTCTTAAGGGAAGGTCTTCTAAATCTTTTCCTCTGTAATCTCTGCAAGCATACTTGAAAAAGAACTTTAAAAGAAACCTTTCATAGCTGCATGATTTATGTCTGCAACTGACTCATATATTAACCTTTTTTAGTCATTTTTTTCCCAGAGGAATGTTAAATCAATGTGTTTGTTCACAAGAACAAGCACACACAAAAACCTTGTTTAGAAATAATAGCAATATTACACCTTTCTTTCCACATAACAAATCCTCTGAGTTTCTCTGGAAGAGTACTGGAAAGGCTGGATATGTCATTCTCAAGTCATGCTAAACTGAAGAATGATGCTAAACTGAAGAAAATTATTAAACTTTTAAACAAAATTATTAGTTGATCCACTGGCTAATATTGTAGTTCTGATTCCTCTAATTTTATTAATAACTAGTTAAGAACAAGAAGGATTGGCCATCAGTGGTATGACTACAATAGTCATGGGTATATTTTTTACAAAATATAAATCTCCATGGGAGGACAGTGCTGCCAGCTGTAATGCTGTGACCCTGCCACTTTTGTATAAAAGAGATAGTAGGGAATTGCACAGAGTGCTTAAACCCTTTCTCAAAAAACACCCAGAAGGTCGTAGAAATACAGGAAAATTTCTTCCCATTCCCATCTTTTAGTTCAGCTACATAAATACATATGGGAAAATTCTCCTGGAAAGAAGGATTCTGAAACATGACCGTAATGAAGTAAGACAGTTATATATGCATATATCCTAGGAAGACAGTCACCTTCCTTGGAAACAAGTTCTCTCAACCATACATG
>NW_009952440.1:2522929-2528051 GCF_000747805.2 Chaetura pelagica | reverse complement strand
GTGCATTTTACATAAGGTAAAGCTACCAGCTTTCAAAACATAATTTTTTTCAAGTCACACCTCAGACTGAATGCACCTCTTAAAAAACATGCTAACACTCACATTAGTCTCTATTCCAACAGGTATGCAGCTCAAAACCACTTACTATTATATGCAGGGAAGCTAGAAAAAAAAATTATTATTTCTGTTATAATTTACAGGAAATTCAGACATACTAAAACATGATATTTAAAATGTATATTAGAGTTAGCTAGTAAAGTTTTGCCAGGCTTGGAAAAAATAATGCTACAACTAGTGACTCACATTGTTAATACTTCTCTCTTTTAGAATGATCCTTATGGTACAGCAAAGATTTGAAGCTTAGCAAATGTGGCATTCACTCAGGGCAGTCAGAATCCAGTGAAGCTTATATGCTTAGTCAAGAAACCCTATTTAAGAGGGTAATTAATCATCTACAAGAGAGTTGCTGCACTAAATATGAATAACAACTTCAAAATTCAATATTTTTTAAGAATGAAGGGGGTAGATTACAAAACACAGTATGTCAAATACTAATCTATAGGAAGACACCCGAGCATGAATATTAGAAAAGATTTTCCCTTGGAGATTACTGGAAATTTAATTTCCAGCTCAAGCCTCTGTCAAGGATTTCCCCAAACACTATTTATCACCAGCATCTGTTTTCTGTTACGGCCAGCCTAGATATTAAATAAACAGCAGAACCAACAGAACTTATTGTGGGAGAAGTTTTTGCTGTTATGAAATTACAAGTTTCTTCTCCAAATTTATACACAAATACAATTCTGTACTTCAGCAGTATGACCTTGAGTGTTGTTATTTGCTTCTGTGGCATTGAGAAAGCAATAGGCTGAGTAGGAACATATAAATTAAAAGAGACAATTTTAAATGTTTGAGAGGCTGTAGGAAAAACTATTTTATCAAGGTGAAAACCTGTTTGAAATACAGCCTGTTTTGGTGTTACTAAAGAGGCCTTGGTTATGAGGACCTGAGTCATAAATTTTTCAATTTTCTTTCTTTTTTTTCTTTTTTAAGTTTTGTTGCTAGATTGTGTTTTTGTTTGTTTTTTTCCTTTTCCACTAGTAAGTTCACTGTAAGGATTTGTGCTTGCTTAGTTTTACAATGCCAGATTTATCTGAAACACTCAACACACAACATAGCACAAGCCAATATTATCCACATAAGTAAATCTACACGTTTTTTGTTGTTGTTTTTTTTTAAGTCCTGTTTAATATTTGGGGATGTGCTGGACTTACAGTTCCTATTGCTATTAAAATCTGATTTTTTGTAAATCAGTTTAAAACACACAGCTTAAATCCAGTCAAAAGAGACTGATATAATTGATACTGAGCAGACTCCCTTAGGATCTGAAGGTAGCACTATTTTGCAGGGTCAAAGCCCAGACCTAAACTTCTCAGTTAAAAAACAATGTGTCCACAAAGAATGTATTTGCATTAGTGTCTTAACTCAGAACAGAAATGTGGTTTTGAAAATTATTTTTCCAGTTGTTCCCCCGACACCATGCTTTAGTACATGTTTTGTACTGGGGAGCAATCTTGGGGTGCATGAACTAAATTACTTGGGGATAAAACCAAGACAGAAAATCTCCAGGAACACATCTGATAAGGTGTAACAGCTACTAGGGACTCAAGGGCCAGAACCGATGAGTGAGTCACCACCACAAGTTTTCTAGCACACAAGCAGCACTCTTGAGCCAGCGGACAGCTCTCAAAACATCAAGTGCTCAGGCAGAATCATGGAGTGCTTCTCATGATGCATAACAGCTTCATAATTGCTGTGACCTGCTGGCCATTGCTGGGCTGCTGTACTTCACTCACCCATATAATCAAAAGCAGCATCAACTCCTTCTGGAGTTCAGGAGATGCAAAATAGTACAGAAGATCCAGTATGGTGTCACACCAAGATCCAAAGAAATCACACTTGTAAACCTGTGCTGTGAGAAATTCAAAAGCTTCCCTGGAGGCAACTGTACTACCTTGTGGTTACATCAGGATCACATCAGGAGATCACAAACCTGATGAGGCAATCAGTGTCAAGTCAAATTTGAGATGATGAAGGCTGCACAAAGGTTTTTGATCTCTCAGTGGACTGTGGGAGCTGTTTCCAGTCTTTTCTGCTCTCACTTCCTAATTCCAATGCTCTACTCAGCTCTCCCTGTCCCCACCAAAATGCCCACTACATCTAGCTCCTCTGCCTTTTCCCATTGCAGACATCAAGGCCCAGAACAGACCATTTACCACAGTATATTGCTGAACACAGCACGAATGTAAACTACATGAGGATTTGGATGGCCACCCTGTTCAGAGCTCACCTTTCTCTGTTCTTCACAGGACTTCAGCCAGTTTATGCCAATAATCTCACCATCCTGGAAAGAACTCTGTCCTTGAGAACCTAAGGGCAGTGGGCAGGACGGCCATAAACTGCACTTGTCATTATAAATGTTCAGGGACTGTGAGGCTTGCTTCTCTCTTCTCTGCAGTCCTGTGAGGAAGAGGCCATGAACAGCAGCAGCCTCCATCCCATCCCTTGCCCCTCCTGCTGATGGCAGCATCTCTTCCAGAACTGGCACTCTGGAGCACACAATCTAGCACCTTTGCTTGCCTCAGTTCTTAGAGGCTGGGGAGGGCACAGCAGCCATCCATGCTTGAGACTGAGAGATAGGCTGGACACCTGTGTCCCAAAGAGTGCCCTTCTGCAGTCAGGCAGCTGGGTAGGTGCTCTGCCTCAGAAAATTAATGGGGACAAGCCAGGCTCGTGTTTCAGCATGATACCTGGGCAGGGCAGCATGAGGCACAGAGGGGAGGCAGTATGTCACATAAGGCAGGTGCTAAAACATCTTGAATGACCCTGTGGAGAAAGAAGGTGCCAGCATCACTTTTCAGTCTGAGGTTCTTTGGAAACCTCCTGAACCATGTGTGAATCTGCCTCAGTTGATGGGCCACCCGTGGTAGCCCTAGTGGCTTGCTGCCCAGGGTAGGCATGTGGTGTTGCCCAGAGCACCAGAAAAGGGTGTGGGAAACCAAAGAGCACAAAGGCCTGGAAGATCATGTGTGTGTTCCCTCCTCATAACACCTACAGAAATGCAGCTTGGAGGATTGCTTCAGGGAGCTCCGTGACAACAAACCTGCTCATGGTGGACCTCCCCATCCCACACTGATCAACTGATCAGAAGTTGCTGAAGTTAGGTATCTGCAGGAGGCAGATGAAAAGCATGGTGCTTTCCAGAGTGTTCTGTTCTCCTCATCAAGGTCTGTCCTCATAAAAGTCTTCCTGGTTTGAAAGATCTGAACTTTGGGTTAAACTCCCCAAAGTGCTAGAAGTGGTAATGTCCATTTCAAACCACTCCAGTTGCACTGACTTGCTGAAGTAGTTATTCTGCTTCCATCACAAGCCTGTACTAATAAATACAATGTGTTACAAATCTTTAAGCCATCTAAAGTAGTATCATCAAAATAATGCTTTAAAAGCAATGTAGATGCTTGAAAGGGGGAAAAACAGTTAAAATTTCAAGTCATATTCTCTTATGCTGATCAGCACAAGTAATATGTTGCAAAAGCACTATCAATAAAACTGCTTATTTACAATGTAAGTATTGGCAAGTAATACTCTAAAAATTGCATTGTTTTCTACAAAATATCAGCCACGTACTGGAAAAATATTTAAATTAGGATTCTACAACACAAATGCTCCTGGAAGAACAAGCAAAAACAATCACTGTGCAGCACTAGATGAGTATGAGACCATTGCATAAAAGGAGTAAATGCTCCTGCTCATTCTGCAGAATTACAGGCAGAAGCCAAATCCAGTCTCTTCTCATGGTGGGCAAATTTGTCCAACCAGAAGAGAATCTGTGTCCAGAAATAAACCTGCTACTTCCTGCCTGGAAGTAGTATTTTAATGGCTGAGAGCAAAGGACCGGTTATTTTATATGTTAATACTTGATCACAGACTGAATTCATTTGGACATCAAGTACGTGGCAGACTGCACATGCAAAACTGGTTATAAAACATAAATTTTAAAAAAATTAAGGGAAAAAAAAAAGATAGAGGTACACAAGTTTCCGTATTAATCTTATTTTTCTTATCAATATCTAACTACTTTCCTTTTTTTACTGCCAAAGATACATTCCCAAAGACACAGAGAAGAGGTTAATGAAAAGCACAAACTGCAAAGGCAAGAAATACTAGAGCTTGTATTTTCCCACCCTGTATACAAAGTATGTCAGCCCTAACATTACAAGCCCTAATTTGCTACTAGGAGCATGATGGCATTTTCATCATACACCTGAAGCCTAAGTGCCAAATGAGGATGTGGAGTGTATTTCCCAAGATGTTTATAATACTTAAAGGATAGCAGAAGAGTCCTTTATTGCTAAAAGAAAAAAAAAATAATTTGATTTACAATTCCTGATTAAGATTCTTTTATCAGAAGACAGAATGCTTATTGAGTGCTTATTCTGTATTCTCCTAATTCATAGAGGAACTAGGGTTGCTGGCCATTATCTCGTATGTAGTACTGTTTGACAACAAATAGAAATTATATGAGAACTTAGAAGAAGTAAAAATCAATTGAGAGTTGAAGGGCAGGACTTTTTACAGACTGTGGAAGGTCTGAAATGGACTGAAGGGATGTGGGTGGAGGCATGAAGAATTCACTAAACTTCACATGTGTATAAAAGGAAGATGAGAGGGGGAAAGGGAGAAAGATGACTGAAGGAACACAGGACAAGGCAAGTTTTACTCCAGACCTTCATGTTGCACAGTTGGTATCTAAGTTAAGGAGAGTAAGACTACTACATCTGTGGGAAAACAGGGCAGTTTATACAGGGCTGTGTCTGTGAAAAGATGGTGCTGAGAAAAAAGTGGCACATGCTGCCCTTTTAGTACATGAATGGACACCTGGATAAGAGTGGGAAGAGTAGGGAAGCCTGGTTGCTGGAACGGAAATGAGTGTTAGTTCTATTTTTCTTGTGTATCACCTCTTACTGTTGACATTATCACCTCTCTAAACCCTCTTTTCTTACTTGTATACTTGTATAAACTGTCACACTCTGGCTACAAAAGCTGGATCATTTTTCTGTTT